>NC_056744.1:896798335-897098335 GCF_019279795.1 Protopterus annectens | reverse complement strand
GGCGTCATAGACTCTGGACCTCAATTCTCATTTACAAAACAAAAAAAAATCACTTAAAATGCAGCTGTTATAAAACCGAAACACATAATTCCCTGAACACATCAGATAGGATAGGGACATATATGTGCAGGAACTGCAGAGCTTGTAAGTACATTTTCTTATGTAGTACTTTTGTACATCCACAGCAAAAGTTTAGAATTTAATTGAATTTTTATTCAGACTGCAGGGCTAGAAATATAGTCTGTCTTAGTTTTTGCCAATACTGTAACGTTTTCTATGTGGGCAAGACTAATAGAATGCTTAAAGAATGTATTTTAGAACATATGAGGGACATAGTAAACAAAAAGGAGAGTAGTGCCCTAGTTAAACATGTAGAAGCTGAAGGGATGCACTATGTTTTCACATTTTAGTTTTAGAAGTTCTGGAAGAAAATATCAGAGGGGTGAAATTAGAAATAGAACAGAAGAGGCTGAGCAAAAATGGATTCTGCAACTAAATGCAGACAAACCCCCAGGCATTAATGAAACCGTTTATTTGAAAACATTTTTAAAGGCAAGAGCCTTAAAGCATTCTACCTGGTTCTATAGGCATCCACATTTGAACTTGCATACTGTTTTTAACAGTTTTTTGTCTATTTATGTTTTTTTCTACTATTTTTAAATTAATTGAGTCTGATATAAATATTTGTTTGTCTTAACTGATTGGTTACTTTGAATGTATATATATATATATATATATATATATATATATATATATATATATATATATCAAGGAAGGCATGGGATGTTTTATTAAGAAGTCTGATGAAGTGACCTGGAAGGTCGTGAAAGCACTCACTTTGTCCTTGCAATAAATAATTTTCCTTCTACTGTGGCATTTCGACTTTTTATACATACTACTGGCTCTGAAGTGAAGACCAAGCTGTTCATCTGGTACCTGTGTTTTTGTCTTTCCCATTTCTATGTCTTCTTTGCTTTTGTCTTTACCATGAACTTCCATTATTCATTTTTTTCTGCCTTCTTTTTTTGCTACTCACCTTTTTCCTTCTTTTACTTTCTCTCCATATGTTTTCTTTTCCATCTCACCACTATTGTTCAATTTTGTCTCTACATCCTCCTTTTGTACTTTCCCCATAATGTCCCCCCTGGAAACATCTCTTTTATTTTCTGGGTCACTCTGCATCACCATTTCTTTAAGTAAATCATCCCACAACCTGACCGACTGGAGTGTTGTAATTATACATCCATCATTTGCTGACTCATCTCCATCAAAACAATTTTTTTGAAACTTCTCAGAATCCTGCGTACATTCTCGACTCTCGATATCTGCTTTCTCCACCATTTCTCTCACCATTCCATTATCTCCTTCTCTCTCCATCTCCCTCCCTGTTTTTCTGGGCTGCCTCTGTGCCTGGAATGGAAACAGGAAGTGGTCCTGCAAAATGGATCCCACTTTCAACAATGGCAAATAGGGAAATGTCCCCTGATGCCCTGGCCAAATTTCCTCTAGTAGTATAAATGCCATAGTATAAATACCATCTCATGTGTCCCCTGAAATGAGGCTACTGGCCTAGTAGGACTAACTTTGTCAACAAAGGGTAAAAAAAACTAAATAAATATGTATCTTCTTGAAAACAGACAATGTTTATACACTTTGCAGCAATAACTTAAGCATTAATAAATATTATTTATATATATATATATATATATATATATATATATATGTGTGTGTGTGTGTGTGTGTGTATGTGTGTGTTTACTATGACTTACCCGAACAGCAGACAGTCGAACCTCTGATGGACAAAAATCACGGTTTCCAAGAAGCACATAATCGAATCAACAAAGGTCGAGCATGTATGATCGAGTTGCATGGTGCACTCAACCTTTGGACATGAGACGTACTGAAACTGGGAAGGGAGGATGCGCGTCAGGGAGGAACAGGGAATTAGCCCATTTCTTCACTGTAGAGCGATCTTAGAGTTGGTATATTTAATGTACAGGGGGTGTGGGGGTGCAGCACCCCACATGGGGGGTGTAGGGGGTCATATCCCCCCTGCAAAATAGTAGAATTAATGTACCATTGACTGTGGAGTTCAATGGTATGTTACTGTACATATCAGGAGATGAGCGACGTCGCCTTCTGCTATGTTGAATACATTGAACCATGTTTGTCAATGTATTCATTTTTGGTATGGTTTTCTATTCAAAATTTCAGATTCAGCATTTCAGGCCAACATTTTACACTGGCGACTAAAGCTGGTTCGAAATTTCAATAGTAAACCATATATATGTGTGTGTGTGTGTATATATATATATATATATATATATATATATATATATATATATATATATATACATACACACATATTCATAAATAGAATTTTGTTAGATATATTTTGTTTTGCTATATTTAAAATATACTCTAGTTACTGAAAGTGAATATGTGTCCTTTTGCATAATTAATTTTGCACAGCAATGTCATTTTATCAGAAAAGTGTTCTTCCAACTTTTTTGATCTTTTGCAGAAACACAGTGCATGAGGTGACAGCTCCCCCCTGCAAGTATTTATATAATCTCATAAATAATTAATTTGTGGATTAATTTCAGTTAGTGCAATTTACCTCCTTGGCAGCCTTGTGTAAAAGGTAATTGCTAATCAGGGTAGATTTGACTTTTCTCCAGAAACACTCTCTGACTTGTTCTGCAGGATCCCAAGTTGTTCCCAGGTATGATAAAGGATATAATTACTCCAGCATACCCTGTGTCTGCCTCAGGCTCTCCTCTCAAATCATAGCAGGGCACCATCCAAAATCATAGCAGAGAGTCCAAAACCATAACGGTCTACATTTGAATATGCATAAATTTATGCCAAAGGGGGTAGGTGCATAATTTGTACATTTGCCTTCTTTGGGGGGGGCACAACTTATAAAATTAGGAGTCTTGAGGTGCTAAAAGACATACATCTACAATAATGTACCAGAAAAATGTATCTTAACTTCACCATGACACATTACATATACATACTTCTATACGGTACAAAGCAGCTAAGTGACTTCCACCAACCTCGAAATCATAACAACCTACAAATTTATGACATGGAAACATTTTACTGAGTAAAAAATTACATTCACTGCATTCTATAAATTTTATACAGCTATGATATACACTATTACAACCTTGAAACTTAGAGTGTAAGCGTCCAGAGTTCCATAGGAAGAGATGAGTTAACTTTATAAATATGTAGCTAATTGTCTAAGGAATATCTTCAAGGTCTAAAAAGATAATCACTCCCTTGTACTCAGCATTGATCAGACCAATTATCAAGCACAATGCTCCCTTTGGGCTGCTTCTCATTAAACACATCAAACAACTAGAAAGACTTCAAAGGTTCCTAACCAAAAAGATCACAAAGTCCTTGAGCTATGAAGATAAGATGGAACTTTTATCCCATTACTCAGTGTCTTGTAGACTTTTGGGTGAGCTCTTTGTCTTGCTTACCGTGCCATTATATACCCAGTTGTCCTGAACCTCCTGTATCTCTGCAAATCCACTGTCTCCATCAATACTAGAACCATGGGCATAAATCTTCACCAACAGATAAATAAAACATAATCAGGGGAAAGGATTACATACTAGGCCACTGCCTCCCAAACCTATACAATAAATGTTCCCTGTATGTTAAGCAGTACGACTCAATATTATCCTTTAAACATAATCTAGATGACTGGATGGGTATTCACAACTTTACTCTGGTATGGCCCTTCTGGCGAAAGGAGGTTTGACCCGAGAGAGTGAACTGGCAAAGCATAAATGTTTATAAGACTCAGGAATATTTTGGAATCTTTGAACCTATGAATCTTTGACTGTCTACAGCTCTGTTGGGTGACTGAGATTTATTTATTTACATTTGATTATTGGAAAAGTCTGACTGGGTAGGAGCTCATTTTCAATGGAGGTCTAAAGTATGACAAAATATTTTATGAGTAATAATTTTACAGTCTTTAAAACTAATACAAAAAACAACCACAATCTAAATAATTATACAAAATTAGACATAATATGAAAACATTGGTTAAGAATAAATGCAAGTTATATGATAATGATTTAATAGTTAGAGAACTTTTATCCAGTTTATACAGAAATTTAAAGTAAGTTAGTATAATACAAACAAGAATTGTAATACAAAGTTAGGGAAAAGCAGGCTTGTGGTATACTTAGAGAGAAAACCAGGAAAGAGAATTAAGGAACTGAGTGAAGAAGGGAAAGTAAGAACATGTAAGGTATAAACAAGTATTTGTTCATATTTAGGGATATAGTTTATCCTGGTTTTAAGGAAAAACAGAGCCAGCTTTTGACTATGAAGTCTTTTAGAATGGTTTTGAAGGATGGGAAAGAGAGTATTGACCTGACAGATAGAAATAAGGAGTTCCAGGCCTTAGCAACGTCATACAAGTACAGACAATGCCCAACAGATTTGATAGGTTTGTGGACAGAAAGGATTTTTTGCTCATTCTATTGTAATGATCAACTGGGAACATAGTTGTGTAAAATATTATTTAATGCTGGGTAAGCAGATGGATTCTGGATAATTTTATAGGTGGTAAGAGGCTGTGTATATGTCATTTGATGGGGTAGTGTTATACAGTGGTTGGTTCTGAAAGGGGTATATGCTGCAAATTTAGCCACTTTGTTATATCATTAGTTCAAGTTTTGATTTTTGTGATACCTAGAGGTGGGTAAGGATGGAAGCAACATAAAGAAGTGCGGGGAAGAAATAACCGGAAAAGCTCACCAAGACTCTAACACAATTTGCTGTGAGGGAAATGTTTGCTTTTGATTTCTTGTATTTTGTGTCACATTATTGCATTCTTCTATTTTGTATATTGTGATTTGTTTTTTTTTACACTGTGTTTTACTTGTGTTCTGCTTTGAATTGCATATTAAAATTTGGAAAGAGACCACATCTGTGTGTCTTGTGGGTCACACAGAATTTTTAATTTTTTCCTACCTCCTACCCTGTTGATCTTGTGTTCTTAAACACAACTGTCTTTCTAGTTGCCTGTCCCTTATGTTAATTTGATCACACATCTCCTTCCATCTCCTCTTTCACTGGCTGTTGTGAGTAAGCATAAAATTATCATTTTGCGAAATCACTCCCTTCAACTATTTAAATTTATTGGCCATCCCACTGTATTGCATACAGCCAGGAAAAAAAGTGCCTACCCCCTTTCAATCTATCTTGCTCTTTTAACATTACTGGCTTTCCACTTAGACAGCTGAAACTTTAGTTACCCCCTTTTTCATATCTAACTGCTTAGTACACACTGTAGTGTTTATAATATTAACCCATTTTTTCATCTTACCTTTAAACATCTATTGCAAGACATAGCAACAACAGTTACTGGAGAGTCCACATTCTGCCTCTCTGTAGTCATCTTGGAATTGGTGCTTGTGTTTTTTTCCGGGTGAGAGGAGCACAGGGACATTATTTCCTGGAGACTGCTGATCACCAGAAAGTCTAATAACTGCTTCATAGGAGACAACTTGGAATTTGTGCTTATATTCTGCTGCTGGCAAGAGAAGGAGCAGAGTGAATTGATTTCTGACTGTTTCTGGTTGGACAGTGAGTGTCTATGCTTAACGTTCCTGATTGGTCTGGTTGCTATTCAAAGCATCTACCAGTAATAGGCTACAACTAGCCTACAGACCCTTGCATCATCTTGGACAATACTATGGATCATCAAACAGACTATGGCCTGCTTCGCATCTAGAGGTTGGTACTAACATTATGCTTCTGGTGAGAGAAGAAGCAAAGGAGCATTATATCTCAGCTGAGTGAAGCTTTGGTGAGACCAGCACTAGTAGTAGCCAAGCAGTAACCATTCATGCAGCTCCCCTCTTTTCATCATTCTTGACAAGCTAAGTCTGTTTTCAATAAGTACTGCTTAATTTGTTTCTAACTTCGGAATATCTGCCTAAATACCTCATCCTTAAACTTTTAGGGTTTGCGTATTAGTTTCCCCTCAAGTGTTTGGCCGTGCCCTGTAGAGATTCAGGCATCTTGAGTGACATCTTTCCTGTAAAAGCACAATTGAAATTTCCCAAATACCTGGTTAGACACAAGACAACTAATTTTAGTGACACGCACTGTGCCCAGAGTTGCAAACCAAATGTTCCTGACATTGTTTTATACTCTCACTCAAGTTATCTAATCAATAAAAAAGGGTCTGTTGCCATGGATATGATGTAGAAATTGCCTCGTTTACTGACAACCAGTTAATTCTCAAACAAAGATATATGTGAGAGATTTATTTACACAATGTCATTGGAGACAAAGCTCTCACATAAAAGTACTCTTAATGTCAATAAGGTTATCAGTAGTACACACCCTGCAACCATCATACACAATTCAAAGCAGACATATAGATCCACATATGTTGAGGCACTTAAATGTAATCCTCCTAAACTGCAAAGACCTCCTAGACGAAGTACACAAAACAAATACCCTCAGCAGCCCCAAATGCACATAGACACAGAGACATATCTCGTGCAGCCTCTACCCCTAAGTCTATAAGACAAGCCAATACACAATCCCCCTTCTTGGTCATTGGAGACATAATCGTGAGACACACTGATGTCCCTCTCACCAGTCTGAGTAAGTAAAAGTCACGGTCAGTTGCTTATCAGAGGCTAGGATCTGCCACATTAAGCACATACTCAGGTCATTGGACCACATGTATCAGTATGACTCAGTCATAGTACATGTGGGAGTAAATGACCTGACGTACCTCCCTCCCTAGACTATATGAAGAGAGACATCATGAAGCTGTTGGAATGTGTGTCTCAGGCTGGTACGAGCCTAGCATTGAGCAGCATTTTACCTTCTCCAAGGATGATGTACAAAACAAACAAAAGATGATTGACTTTAATAATTGTCTTAGTTTCTGGTGTCATTCTAAGGGGTGCAATATTTGTCAGCTTGGAAGGATATGGTCAACAGACCACGCTTCTGTGCCAGGGATGGAACCTCTCTAGGCTTTCAAATATTAGATAAAATATTGTCTTTCCCCATAGTGACTTTTTTAGGCAATACCAAACTGAAAGTACTTCCAACACAGCAAATCAAAACCAAGAAAATCTAAAGGTAATACTGCTCAATGCTAAGAGTCTAAACAAAAAAAAATCCACTCCCTAAAAGATCTCTTCACCCTAGAGAATGCTGATGTCTTGTGAGGTCACTGAGACATGGTTTAAAGCTGCGGAGAGCACACCAACAGTGCAAGGTTATAATACCTTCCACACATTTAGACCAGCTACTACATAGACAGATACTAAAGGTATACCTCAAGGCTGGTCAAACAAGACAATGTACTTGAGCTGCTCCATGTCCAAATCACCATAGGCAAAATCTAATATTGCTTCTTTGCCAGCTATGTGTCCCCCTCTTTGACCCAGGAAACCCATACCATGTATTTAAACTTATTAGAAACACTAACCATCCAACCCAATACCATAATCATGAGTGACTTTAATTACCTCAGTATTAACTGGGAATTATATATGACACCAAACTTACAGGCACAAAGATTCCTGGATTTTGTAAACACAAACTCCCTGAACCAGATAGTCAGTACACCAACAAGGGGTGCAGCCATACTAGATCTGGTCCTCACTAATATGGGAGAGTGTTGCACATCCCCTACTGTAACATCCTCCCTGGTAAGGTCAGACCACAAAATCATCTCCTTTGAAGTAAATATAAAAGCTGGACCCCCAGCTAAACCTGGAATATTCAGGAACTACTCTAAGGCTAACCTCTTGCTATTAAGTGATAACCTGGAAAAATTTCAAGCCTGCATAAACCCTGAGAACACTGCTGCCTATGCAGAACTGTTCACAGAAACCCTGTACAAGCATGTTAATAAGCTGCATAGAGGCAGCTGTACCCACCAGGAAGAAGTACAGAACTAACTCAAAAAACAAGCCACCCTGGTAGAATCACAAAATCAATAGGCTGTATAACAGAAGGAAGACAATCTTGGCAAAAATTAGGAGGTGCAGCACCCAGCAGGATAAAAGCACTCTCATCAAACTAAGCAAACATCTCAGTGGGAAAATAAAGTCTATTCAAGCCAAATTTGAGGAGAATTTGGCCTCCCAGGCCAAGGACAACCACAAGGCATTCTGTAGCTATGTGCACAACCTTAAAGTCAATACACAGTTGTGTGCAGAGCTCAGTTTAAATGGAGCCACCCTATCCTGAGCCAGAAGATATGGCAAACCTACTGTCCAATAAATTCAGCTCCAACTTTACCCCTCTCTCCCCCTCAAACCACCCTCAGGAAATACCATCACGTATAATTCCTCCTGCTATCACTACGGAATAGGTCCTTAATACTCTGTCTAAAGCCAAGAACACTCCATCAATGGGCCCAGACAATATCCCAGGATGTCTTCTAAATAGCATGAAATATGACCTATCAGATCCTCTGGAATTGCTATTTAACTATAGCCTCCAAACAGGCTTCATACCTCATGAATGGAAAATAGCAACAGTCATCTCTCTGCACAAAGATGGGCCATCTATAGACCCTGGAAACTACAGACCCATAAGTCTCACTAGTCTTATATGTAAAGCCATGGAAAGAATTATCATGGAAATGATCAATAATGATATAATAAATGCCCAGACACTGGACCCAACCAGTTTGGTTTAGTCAAGGGCAGATCATGCCTACTCAACCTGGTGGACTTCTTTGAGAAGGTCACCAAAGTAATGAATGAGGGCAAAATGGTTCACACTGCCTACCTTGATCTGGCCAAGGCATCTGACACAATACCCCACTTGGGTATTGTTGACAAACTGAAGAGGTTAGGTACAAACTCGTATGTTACCCGGTGGATAGCCAACTGGCTTACAGACAAGACCCACGAAGTTAGAACTGGGGAGTTCACCTCTACAAAGAGGCCAGTCACAAGTGGAGTCCCTTAGGGAAAAGTCCTTGGACCACTTCTTTTTGCGATTTACTTTTCTGAAGTCAAGGCCAATGTCAGCGGTCTCTGGCTGACTAAATTTGCAGATGATTGCAAATTAGGAGCTGACATTGGATCCCACACTGACATAAATGTTCTCCAGGAGGGGCTGATACAGACAAACAACTGGTGTCAGAGCCATGGACTAAAACTAAATGCCAAGAAATGAATAATAGTATCCTTCAGGAAGTCATCCACCCATGGTAAAAAGAAGTTATGTACGTACCATAACGTTCCATGTTAGTAGTCCATCTCACCCTTCATTCTTTACGTATGGGTTCAGAGCCGAATGTCGGCTCTGACTCGGCCTATTCACAAGCTGGAAAGCTTCTGATTGGCTCATGGCTAGAGGGTATCCGATAGTGCACCAGTACAATCCCCATATCTTGTTTGCTGCTAATAGACGAAGTAATAACAGCATAGAGAGAGAACCCAATACTACCAACAGTCTCTATAAACAGAAAATAAAATATATATGCAGACATATGTATAAATATCTATATATATATATATATATATATATATATATATATATATATATATATATATATATAAGTAGTCCTATCTCACCTTCATTCTTTACATATGGGAACGCATCCTTAGCTCCTCATTCTCGAGTGGCTCAAGGAAAAAACTCCTGAGTACCGTGGAACCAAGATGCTCTACCCCTGAATAGAAGGGGAGACACCCACCTAGCAGGTACACCAATATCAATAAGTAGGGCCCTGCTAGAAAAATAGCAGAGGTTAGACGGAGATCTGGTAGACCGACCTTAGAATATTCAGGGTAAGGATTTATCCTATGAAAGGTAAGATAATCTATTCAGCTAGAAATCCAGTTATAGAGGAAAACTTAGTAAAAACTGGAAAGCCAAAAATTGGGTCCGAGAAGAATGAATAATTAACTGAAACTCTAACAATTGTTATTTCATTGCAAATAAAAAGTAATGTCTATGTACGTCAAGGTGCATGGTGATGATGTAAGAACCCCTGAGTTCCGGTAAGAGAGTAAGGACTAGTACAAGGGAGCACCTTGTGGATATGAAAGCCACAGATAAGGTAGTATAACCCGCAATGCCTGCAATCTGACACCCATTTGGCAAACACAATAACCACCAACAAAGGGTGTACATGACAAAACCAGAGGAAAAACATGAGAGGAAGGCTCAAAAGGCAGAAAGGTTTGTCTGAATAACAGCAATTTTAATTTCAAGAGACTAATCAGGAAATTTTGAAGCGTGGCATCTTAAAGTAGGATTCTGTACAATAAATGACAGGAATTAGAATCCTGGCATCTAGAGGAAGATTTGAATAGCTGCCAATCAAACTCCCAAAATGGCAGCCTCTAATTCCTTGTAGAAGGAGCTCAAACAGGAAGAAAACCCAAGCTACTGGAGTGAAGGTAATTGGGGTAAACATTAAGCTACTCCCTCCTAATGGCGAAATTTTCCGTTTAACATAATATAGTCTCCTAGTGTAAGGTTCATGATGAGACGCCAGGATATAAATCACAGACAGAGAAGGGACCTGAAGTCTGCCTATAGGTAAAACTGGCTCAGCCCCTTAGACAATAGAGACCGTGCAAGAAGGGGAAAAAATTTGGCTGCTGCATTTAGCATTGATTGGATTAGCAAAGGATTGCAGTAAGAGTGACCTCACCTGCGAAAAAAATTGTTTTGCTGTTTTGCTGTCAGAGATCTCTCGTGATGCAACAGAAGAGCTTTGCTGGACTTATGGTCTATAACCCTAGTTGTCACTGTGATGAACATGGACACCAGAAAAAAACTGTGAAGATAACGCTCATGCCCAAGTCACATACCCTCTTGACAGAGAGGTTAAGATGAGGTTTGCCTTGTTTATTGATATAACATAATACCGACAAGCTGCCTATCTGAAATGCAATAGTCTACGAGGGAAGAAGGACGAAAATACTTCCAACACCCGGGATATAGCTCTCATCTCTATAATATTGATATGTAGGTGAGCTTAGAAAAATTGACATATGTCTTGAACAGTCCTGCCAAGGAAATGCTCCCATATAGAATCTGTGAGGAATCATTAGTTGCAGTGCAAAAAAGAAATGAGGGCCCTTGGTCAATTGCCCATGTAATGTCCACCAAAAGGAATTCCGGAGGGCATAACGGGAGGTTCTGAAGGGACCATAGGAATGACATGGGCCAGTGAAGTTGTCTGTCTTCAAGGAGCTATATGAGCATTTCTGTGCATATAAAAATCACGTTAAGCGGTAAGGGACAACCCGAAAAGGGAATACAGCTGGAATGCTAAACCTCTCCGGTGAAAGATAACAGGTGCCATACCACTGGTGACACCCTGATATTGTGGTGAAACCAAGGTCAGAGTACGGAACCGAGAAAGACTGCTAAGGCAAGGTGGTGGCCTCTAGGACTTCTAGAATAAAGTCTTACATGTCCTCTGAACTAGACCATGACTAAAAGGACCAGAAAAAAAACATACCTCCACTGCAAGGAGTATGTGATAGACCCAAAATCAGAAAAAAGGCCAGCACCAAGGAAGGTTCAAAAGTAGTTTAATAAAACTGAAACTAGACCGGTTTCAGCAGCAAGGCTTTCATCAGTAGTATAGTCAGCAAAAAGCACTTAGTCATCATCTTATATAATGTTCTCTAAGGCATCTATATGACATCACTTCCTGATAAGTCAAAAATGCAAACAAGGCAAAAGTAATTGAAAAATACAATCAAGGCAAAAGTAATTGAAAAATACATAGTTCAGTAAACAAAAAAGTTTGCCTGAGTTGCATGCATATCTCCAGATTATAATGAAAAAATCCAAAGAGACACAGTATACTGGTATATCAATGATAATAAACAAACTTAATAAAAACATACAATAAAGGGTAAATGCCCAAAAATAAACCCGAAACAAAAGTCAGGTTATAAGAATTCTGGTGTTGAATACCAGCCACAGTATCCTAAAATGAGCTGAAATGCAAAAACCTAAGCAATGCAACCTGATAAGAAATAAGTACATATACGTAATGCAAGTGATGGTTAATTACAAATTATAATTTATCATTTAATCCAGGAGGAAAAGCCCCCAAGTTTAATGATCCACCTTTTTCTTTGGTATTTAGGATATCATGCCAACCTGTTTTAAAAGATCGATTCCCTATGATATGATCAATGATGGTGAATGTAAATTTGGCAGTGGGATGTTTGATAACATGTCTATATAGTGCATTAGTTAATCTTCTGTTTCTAATGTCACCAAGGTGTTCAGAGATCCTGACACGAAACTGTCTAGACGTTTGGCCAATATAAAATGCATGACATGTACATGTGGCAAGATAAATAATCCAGTCTGAACTGCAGTTACCAAAAACTGTATGTCGTATATTTGTCCAGTGTTCCTACTAGTGAAAGAAGTAGTTTTGAAAATATAGTTACAAAAACTGCAATGTCCACATGGATAAATGCCTGAAAGTTTATCTCCAGTAAGTGTTCTTTGAATTGGAGTGTGATCCATGACCCTGGTTTTTTTATAGTGTGAAAATAGATTCCCTAAAGTTTTGCCTTTCCTATAGGAAAAATAACATCGTTCTCCGAGATAATCTTCCAACAATGGATGAGAATTCAGTATATTCCAGTGAGTATTAATAATATTTACTAAATTGGCACTATTCCTGCCATAAGTGGTGACAAATCTACATACATTTGATTCCTCATTATGAGTTTTAGTATTGTATTGGAGAAGAGAATCCCTGGATTTAGCATTACTAAATTGGACTGCTGACTCAATAGTACGAGTGGAATAACCTCTGGACAAAAATCTCTTGGTTAGATCCATTTGATGACTCTGAAGATCTGGCATTGGGTCACTCACTGAACCCTTGTCTGTTTTTCTAACTGAAAAATTGAAACCACTGTTAACATGTGTTAGAGCAAGAATCAAGGACACGACTGAATTTTTGCAGATAGTCTCCGAGTCTCAATTGGACCCTGAATGGCTTATGTGTACCCTTGATGTATCCTCGCTTTATACCAGCATCCCTCATTGGGCGGGTATTAATGCCTTGGAATACTGGCTAAATAAAACCAATTTATACCCCCCAGGGATGAACACCTTATTGTTGTGTATGGCTGAACACATTCTAACTAAAAATGTTTTTTATTTCCAACAAAACTGCTATTGGCAACTACAGGGTACGGCTATGGGTGCATCCTTTGCACCCATCTATGCTGATCTTTTTATGGGCTACATGGAAGATATGATTTTATATGACCCTTTGCACAACATATATCTACCTGAGATTGATATATGGAGAAGATACCTGGACGACTGTTGGCTTATATGGAAAGGAGGTGAGGAATACCTCCAGGAATTTATTCAACATTTGAATGGGAACATCTGGGGTATCGAATTCACTGTGGAATATAATAGGAGTGCAATCAGTTATTTGGATGTCAATTTAATTCGACAGGAGGATAACACTCTTAGAACGTCCGTACACAGAAAATTCTCACAATATAATACCCTTCTACATGCTGATAGTTTTCATCCGAAACATATTATTCGGAACATACCAAAATCACAGTTTGTGCGGATGAAAAGAATTTGTTCCTCAGTGGATGATCTTCAGAGTCATCAAATGGATCTAACCAAGAGATTTTTGTCCAGAGGTTATTCCACTCGTACTATTGAGTCAGCAGTCCAATTTAGTAATGCTAAATCCAGGGATTCTCTTCTCCAATACAATACTAAAACTCATAATGAGGAATCAAATGTATGTAGATTTGTCACCACTTATGGCAGGAATAGTGCCAATTTAGTAAATATTATTAATACTCACTGGAATATACTGAATTCTCATCCATTGTTGGAAGATTATCTCGGAGAACGATGTCATTTTTCCTATAGGAAAGGCAAAACTTTAGGGAATCTATTTTCACACTATAAAAAAAACAGGGTCATGGATCACACTCCAATTCAAAGAACACTTACTGGAGATAAACTTTCAGGCATTTATCCATGTGGACATTGCAGTTTTTGTAACTATATTTTCAAAACTACTTCTTTCACTAGTAGGAACACTGGACAAATATACGACATACAGTTTTTTGGTAACTGCAGTTCAGACTGGATTATTTATCTTGCCACATGTACATGTCATGCATTTTATATTGGCCAAACGTCTAGACAGTTTTGTGTCAGGATCTCTGAACACCTTGGTGACATTAGAAACAGAAGATTAACTAATGCACTATATAGACATGTTATCAAACATCCCACTGCCAAATTTACATTCACCATCATTGATCATATCATAGGGAATCGATCTTTTAAAACAGGTTGGCATGATATCCTAAATACCAAAGAAAAAGGTGGATCATTAAACTTGGGGGCTTTTCCTCCTGGATGAAATGATAAATTATAATTTGTAATTAACCATCACTTGCATTACGTATATGTACTTATTTCTTATCAGGTTGCATTGCTTAGGGTTTTGCATTTCAGCTCATTTTAGGATACTGTGGCTGGTATTCAACACCAGAATTCTTATAACCTGACTTTTGTTTCGGGTTTATTTTTGGGCATTTACCCTTTATTGTATGTTTTTATTAAGTTTGTTTATTATCATTGATATACCAGTATACTGTGTCTCTTTGGATTTTTTCATTATAATCTGGAGATATGCATGCAACTCAGGCAAACTTTTTGTTTACTGAACTATGTATTTTTCAATTACTTTTGCCTTGATTGTATTTTTCAATTACTTTTGCCTTGTTTGCATTTTTGACTTATCAGGAAGTGATGTCATATAGATGCCTTAGAGAACATTATATAAGATGATGACTAAGTGCTTTTTGCTGACTATACTACTGATGAAAGCCTTGCTGCTGAAACCGGTCTAGTTTCAGTTTTATTAAACTACTTTTGAACCTTCCTTGGTGCTGGCCTTTTTTCTGATTTTGGGTCTAACATGTGCTCTTGCCGTGCACCAGCCTAACTTGCTAGCTCCTATACACTACAAGGAGTATGTGAGCACTGACTAAGAGAGTTCTTTACCTAGTGTTTGTCCATGAGGAACGTTCAAAGATGGACTTAGCAGAAAAATACTTTGGCCTTATCTGTCCATCTTCCAAGACCCTTCCATGGTGAATGGACAGAAGAAAGAAACAGATACGTCTTCTGGAGACTGGTTGTACGGAGTCTCCCAACATTTGATCCACCACAAAAAACTTCAGTGGATCACAGGGTAGAGGCAATCCCAAGGGAACAAGTCAATAGCAAAAACCTTGAGGCACCCTCTCACCCTCCTGACAAGAGGACAGCCACGAGTATGATGAATAGCGACTCAGCCTCAGTGCCATCATAAGGACAAATGGTGCCAAGAGTTGAACAGGAGGCACCACGTAACCTGGATCCAACTATCTCGGTGAGAAGGAGACAGAGAGAGAGAGACACTCTGCTGACTGGAATGGAGTGAACAATATTTAGGTAAAGCAATAGCCTGAATATGTCAGCACTACCTACTCTTCACTTCTTGCCAATTCATCTGTATGACATGATAGGGAGTCATATCTCGTAGGTATGGGAGACTTCTGGCCAGAAGGACAGTAAGGATCCATAGACTGGTTCTGAGAAATTATCCCAATATTCTTGCAAGATCAGTGTTAGATAGTTCTAGACTGCGGAGCCGGCTACTGACCCATAACGTACCCCACCTTACCAAACGTACTCTCAATTGGTTGTGGTCTGTGAGGGGATAAATGTAGGGGATCTTGACCTGGAGAGCACTGGAGACTTAATAGTTATGGAAACCAGTATGGAGCTTACAGACCAGCTCTGAGTAGCAGAGTCAACTGCTGTATCAATAGATTCAGAGATCGGTTCCGAAATACCTGTAACCGACTCTGATACCACCATGATGCTCTCCTTCAGCTCCAAAGGCGGAGGAGTTGAGGAGGCAGATTCAGACTGTTTTGAAGGTGGCTCAGAGACACCAACCAGTGCTGGAGAAGGCCTGTTCGAAGATTTAGATTTTCCCTGATTTACAGGAAGCCAAAGGATTAGATAGTGCTTCCTCAAAGGATGGTTTCAATAGACCCTTGAGTATGAGTTTATTCTTTCTCTCCTGTAACAATCTAGGAGAGAAAGCATGGCAGAACAAGCACGTGTCCTGCAAGTGGATGGCCCCTAGGCAGTAGACACGGCTACTTTGGTCATCCGTCAAAGACATCTTTTGGGAGCATTTCATGCACTTTTTGAACCCAGAGGATTTATGCTGCTTACTTTCCTTAGACATTAGTACACACAAACAAAAAACCCAGAGAGATGGAAAGAAGAAAGAAAGAGGACTAGGTCCTCTAACTAAAACGGGCCTAGCCCTACAGAAAGAATTACACAAGGACTAGGTCCTCTAACTTAAATGGGCCTAGCCCAGTGTAGAGAAAAAAGGGGTAGGTCTTCTAATTTAAACAGACCAGAAAGGAAAGCTCACTCACACAGGAGAAACCGTAAATGACATAATAAATTTCTATGTCTAATAGCAGGTAGTCTACTAGGGAGGCTGCAATCCTAGTTAAACACAAGCGAATCCCCGCCAAAAACAACAATTTATAAATAGTGGAAAGGCTAACTGTCAACAGTGAACAGAAATGGTTGGAACAGCAACAGACAAGACAACAGGAGCCCCTGTTGACTAAGAGCGAAAACCACCAAAAAGCACAACCGAACTCGTCAATGCTCCCCGTCGGCTCCATGGGTAGTGGAGCTGATAAGACAGTTTTAGCCAGGTAAACAATGGATAATACCACATAAGTGCAATTTCAAAGGTGTGCTCTCATACGGCTCCAAGGACCCAGGAGTCAGAGAGACAGATAGTACAACTTCAGTACCGCTCTCAGTCGACTCCGAAAACCGCAGAGCCAATGGGATGGATTAAATCGCTTGCAATACTGCCCCAAGTCGGCTCCGAGATAATCGGGGCTGAAGAGACCGACTACGCATAAAGAATGTTGGTGAGATAGGAGTACTTAACATCTGCAACTTCAAAGGTCTGCTCTCATATGGCTCCATGACTAGGGAGTCGGAGAGACAAATAGTACAACTGCGATACCACTTTCAGTCGGCTCCGAGACCATGGAGCTGATGAAACAGTTTAACTCACTTGCCATACTGCTCCAAGTCAGCTCCAAAGACATCGGAGCCAATGAAATTGTCTGCACCACCAAAACCTACTCTCCTTCGGTTCCATATGTAAAGAAAGAAGGTGAGATAGGACTACTTAACATTACCGCATAAGTGCAATTTCAGAGGTGTGCTCTCATACAGCTCCAAGGACCCAGGAGTCAGAGAGACAGATAATACAACTTCAGTACCGCTCTCAGTCGGCTCCGGAATCTGTGGAGCCAATGAGACGGAATAAATCAGTTGCAATACTGCCCCAAGTCGGCTCTGAGATGATCGGGGCCGAAGAGACTGACTATGCATAAAGAATGATGGTGAGATAGGAGTACTTAACATCTGCAACTTCGAAGGTCTGCTCTCATATGGCTCCACGACCAGGGAGTCAGAGAGACAAATAGAACAACTTCGATACGACTTTCAGTCGGCTCCGAGACCATGGAGCCGATGAAATGGTTTAACTCACTTATCATACTGCTCCAAATCGGCTCCGAAGGCAGTGGAGCCGATGAAATCATCTGCACCACCAAAAACTACTCTCCTTCAGTTCCGAGGTCTGTGGAGCCAAGGAAACAGTAAAGTCATGGCTTGAATACCACCCTGAGCTGGCCCCAAGATCTGTGGAGCTGAAGAGGCAGTATATCCCTAGAAGAAGGATCCTGTAAAGGAAAACCAATTATAACTAAAAATATGCAGACACACTCCAATAATTAAATTAGCTGTAATAGAAATGGTAACTAGCTATGTAGAGGAGACCACCAGGAAAGTTCTCCTACTTATACATAATGAGGTCCGATCAGCATGAAGCACCCACCAAGGCACACTGACAACGTGTAAACAATTCAGCCATTCCTGGTTGAAAGATAAGGAGCAAGGAAAACATAAACTATGCCCTGCTATTAAACACTGAACCAAACTGAAACAACTAGCACACAGGATACCACAAACTAAGAAGGCCAAGGGACCAGAATATAGTATAAATGGCGCCAAAATGGCGTCAAAAACGCTAAAGGAAGAACTAATATAATACGATTATCTTAGGTTAAATTTTGAAAACAATAAGAGTAAAAAACCCAAATAAAGAAGAAACTTAGCCAGAGCCAATGTGAAGCACAACCAAACTCGTCGACGAGGCAAACAAGATCTGGGGATTGTACTGGTGCACTATGGGATACCCTCTAGCCATGAGCCAATCAGAAGCTTTCCAGCTTGTGAATAGGCCGAGTCGGAGCCGACATTTGGCTCGGAACCCATATGTAAAAAATGAAGGTGAGATAGGACTACTTAACATCTGTCATATTGACAACATACCTTTTAGAGTTTACCCGGTAGTCAGGGACTTAGGGACATACATAAATAGTAAGCTAGCATTTGACCATCCTGTGTCTACAGTAGTGAGGAAATCATTCTATGTTGCACAACTTATAAACAAAAGTATGGCATCTAAGTCATTGTTCCACTGTATTCGGCATTCATCAGACCTATCATAAAGTACAATTTCCCCCTTTGGTATGTACCTATCTAGACATATCCAACAATTGGAACTTCCACAGAGGTTCCTCACTAAAAGAATACAGAGCTTAAATAAAATGTCTTATGCAGACCATCTCGAGCCCCTATCCCTGTATTCTGTCTCCTACAGGCTTTTGAGGGGAGATCTATGCCTGACATACAGGGCATTGTCAGACCCCACTGTGATGGACCTTCTGCATATCCACAAAACAAACAGCACCACTGTTACCCATTCTAAACACTTAAACCTTGCCTGTGATATAAGCAGGACCTGTTGGAGCGACAGGTATGTGTCTCAGAGGTTAACCCATTTCTGGAATAGACTCCCCATCCATGTCCCTAGCCCAATTCAAGTGCAACCTGGACAATTGGATGGGACACAGGAAATTCATCCCTGGTTTGGTACCTATCTCTCTAATGGACACAGGCAACCTGTAAATGGTTAATCTCCCACTCCCTAGCTTGTAAATGTTTCATCTCCCAAGCCCCTGGTTATACTTATCAAGGGTATCAGAACTTGTCAGAGATTTGGGATGCATGACTAGGCTTAAAAAGGCCCTTGTGGTTGTTAGCTTAGTAAACACCTATGAACCTATAAGTAGTGACAAGTGTAGTTTCAGTTGGATCATTGAGAACATTTTTGGTTATATAAAGCACCCCTATTTTTTATGAGTTTTTCTTATGCAATTTTGTATATACAGGTCAAATTTAAGATTATCATCCACTGTCATCCCTAATAATTTATTATAGGAAGTGACTTCAACAGCTGTATTATCAAGATAGAGGCCTTTAAGTTTTGTTTTTTTCAAGGGATAGGGATTTAGGGAAAAAAAGCTGTAGTAGTTTGATTTTTTTTTTTTAGGGTTGAGCATGGGTTGTAAGTTACAAAGCCATGTTTCAGTTGCTGTTAAAGTTTCCTGAGCAATTTTATGGAGGTGTGCCACGTTGTCAGATGTGCAAGTGAGTTTGGAGTCTTCTGCATACTGTATTAGGGAGGCCTATTGTACGGATGTGTGGAGGGTGTTGGTGAGAATTTTAAAGAGGAGGGGACCAAGGATAGAGCCTTGTGGTACACTGGTGGTGACTGAGAGGCATGGAGAGAGGGTGGAGTGCCATTTTACTGACTGAGATCAAGTGAATGAAATGCATAAACACCATAATGTATCCTTTCAGCTTGTTGTTATCAAACATATACAGTATGTCTACACACACATATACACAGATAAATAAATCCATGAATAATTATCCACATAATTATATTTTAGCTTATTATTGTCAGGACACATGTAGTGCAAAGTATTATAAGTCCCCCAGACATGAGCAGACAGATACCCCTACACACACGCAAGACATATCCACGTAACTTCTACTGCTGCAGTTACTTGCATAACCCAAGCCCATATTTCCAAGACATATTTAAACACTGCAGAATTATTTTCAAAATGTCATATCCCCAATAGAAATTTTCTGTCACAACTCTCAATTTCTTACTCAAGAATCAGAGTCAAAGGAAAGAAATAATAGGGAAAAAAAGCCAAAAAAATGAAACAAACTTTAAATATTGCTTTTATATACTTAAAAATTTTCTAAGATTTGCATTATTCAGTCTTCTGTTACCATTACTTGTGAACAAGACCCAAATATACTTAAACTCCTCAACTTAGGATAGCTTTTCCCCTTCTCTCCTGTGTAGAACAGCCCAGTCTTTATCAGGAGATTACCATGATCTGTAATGTGTAGGTGCAATTTTCTTTCCAGGCCATTCACTGTCAGCAGTAAGCTCTAATTATAAACACTGGGGATCACAGTCAGTTGAAGCCAAGAGGAAAACATCATCTGCAAACAATAAAGCTGCAATTATCTCATGCTCAAACCAAATGCTTTCCAAACATTCTTTGTTCTTCTAGCCATGATGATTACATACAGGAGAGAAGAGAAGACACAGTCCTTGCCAGAGTGCTTCACCCAACAAGAATATATTTAAATCAAAACTAAGAACACAAACTCAATGCTCACTCCTCAAACACAGTAACTGTCTGGCAGGCAGCAGCTGCCTTACAGTCCCATAAAACATTCCAGGGTATACAGCCATATGCCATTGCCAGTTCTACAAAACACATATAGACCATACTGGGAAACTTTCTTGACCACTCCACTAGCTGGACAAAGGCCCATAGCTGGTTCAGACTACACAGCTACAATAGAATCATTTGTTCTGATGAATCATGATCTTTGCTATTGGACTGTGTTTCCTTTTTGGCACCTGGTCTAGGCTTTCACAGTAAAGTTAACTAGCATGATCCCTCTGTAATTGAAACTCTCATTTCCCCATTTTTGTAAATTGGATCACTTGTACAGATTGCTGGCTCAGATGTTCTGTCTCCATTCTCAATGTAACACTGAAACGTCATTCTAACCACCAGAACACAAACAAAATTTACTGTCTTAGCATTTCCAGCTGGATCTCATATACTCCCACAACCGTGAAGCCTCAGGACTGTTTAGTTGTTGCATTGCTTTCAAGTATAGAAAAGAACCAAGCCATTTCACCTGCTTCTTGGATGGCATTCTCAAAGGAGGGTATGTGCATTGAGTTAAAAAAGTCCTAAATGTGTTTCTTCCACCTCAGAGCAATGTCTTCAGTCATGGTCAACATTTTTCCAGCTTGGCTGAGAATAGTCTAGGCAACATCTCCCCCACCCCCACTTGAGTTACTGGATGGTTTGTCAGAACTATTCTGAGGCCATCTCAAGGTCATTCTCCATCATTCCTCCCAAGCTGTCTTTGATTTAGCGACTGCTACTGCTACCTTCCTGGTCTTCTGGTACCAATCAGTCCAGTACAGAATTATTATCAGTGTTCCTAAGGTGTTATAATAACTTATATTTAAGTTTTCTTATAGCTTTTCCAAAGTGCTAATTTGTGGAAATGCAGATGTAACATACACCAGACACTTCATGAGCTATAACAGCGTTGTCACTTTTTTATATAAAGCTGTTAATATTGCATTATTGGGACTACTTTTATATATTTGTGCACACTGCAATTGTTTCACTTATACATCCCGCTCTTGTTGCAGTGTACCATATGTTCCAGTTTGGACTCTAAACTCTGTAAATTTCTAGCTTTCCCCTGTTAGCTCAGTTGCACAGCACATTAACTTAAAACATGAATGGTCCCTTGATAATTTAAGGTGCATTGTATGTTACACAGCCTCCCCTCACCACAGACAGGGGATGAAATACTGAAGCTCATCTTCTTAAACAAGAAGCAGTTTTTATTCCTAGACACAGGATTTTGATTCCAGAGGTTTAAATCAAGAAATGGACTGGGTTATTTGTTACAAGATTTGTAATATATCTATGCAAATACTTAACATAAGATGTATATATTCATTCATTCACTATGATTGGACAGATTTTAATGGAAAAAAGAACACAATCTGCCAGGTAAAGCACTCTTATTCAAAAGTCAGAGTCATGTACAAAAAGAAAATAAAGAGTGCACCATCAGCTGAAATACGAACTTGTCAGCAAATAACTCCAATTAGCAGTCTATTGAGAAAGGTTTCGTTTATTCCAAATAAACAGGAGCTGCAGCAAGTCATAAAAGTTAGCGCTTTCGCGTTGACACCCAACGCTTCTTCAGACATAGAAACTAAATAAATCTAACTTCTTTTAAACACATGCTCACATGATGTCATAATTGATTTGATCTAATTTAAAGAGACAAGCATTCATAGAAAAAGGTTACTATTTAAAACCTTATATTATTGACATCAAGTGCTAAAAACATTGCAAACATTAAAAACATTAAAAACATTTAAATAAATAAATTCTAATGATTTAAAGGTCTGGAAGCTAAGAAAGGCTTGATGGAAAGTCTTTCATTGAGTCCAAACCTATTTGCCTGTAATTTCACAATCCATTTACCCTCTTGCTCTTCTACTCTATTTTTGACATTGCCTAGCCTATTACCTGTCTTCACCAACTCAAGAACATGAAACTTGAAGGTATGGTTATCACCAACCTCAGCAACATGCCTAGCTAATGCATTCAACGCATTACTCCTAGATATTGCGTATATGTGTTCTCTAATCCGTTCTCTCAGGGATCTGGTGGTCATGCCCACATAAAACATCCTGCAGGACTGGCACTCAGCCAAATAAACCAGATTCCTTGACCTACAAGTTGCACAATGTTTAAAATCATAGCTTCTTTGTGTAGCAGGATGTAAGAACACATGGGTGTTGGCTATATATCTGCACTGATTGCAAGATAAACAAGCAAAGTGCCAACCCTTGAACATGTACTGTCATTAGTACGGACTCTATCATAACAAAGTAGCCTATTCAATGACATCATGTTCTTATAGGCTACTCTAGGTTTGTCATCTACTAGAGATCTAATGTTCTCATCGATCATAAGGAGGTTCCAATGTTTATGAAAAATGTCCATGACATATTTATTCTTGTTGGTGTATGGAATAGTTATCCTGTTAGTCCGAACCTTAGGTGTATATCGGGTAGATGTACAGGGAATGTCGTGCTTCTTGATAGTGGGCATCGCTATGTTGTCCCTCCTTAGATCTCCTTCAGAAACAGCTGTGAATACAGAGTTCCTGTTGTATCCCCTTGTTATAAAATTGTCTGATAGATCTTTCATGTGTCGTTGAAAGGCAGTGTCAGTGGAAGTTAATCTAGAAACTCTGGTGACCTGATTCTGAACAATGTTCCTATATATATGCTGGGGATGCATGCTGTTTCTATGAAGTAGATTATTCCTCCAACAACTCTTCCTGAACAGTTCTGTCTCAAAACCATGACCTGTTCTAACTATATTCACATCTAGAAAGTCTATGTGTTCAAGAGAGTAAGTAGAATCAAAACTCAAAAATCAGTTGTTCCATTAAGATAATGTACAAATTCTAAGAGATGTTCAGTTGTTCCTCCCACAATAAAATGACATCGCCCACAAATCTATTATAGAATAGTAGTGAGTCAAGAAAAACAGAGTTCTGATTAAACACAAATAGCTGTTCCCATCGTGCCAGCACCAAATTGGCGTAAGCGTTGGCACAAGGAGTGCCCATCGCTACGCCTTTGGTTTGTAGGTAATAAGAACTCCCATAACATAACACATTATTTTCAAGAACGATCTCAAGTAGTGACACACATCTATCAACCACATGCGTTGTCAAACCACTCTCCATCAAGAAATCTCTCAAGTATTCCAAGCCTATACTATTAGGTATTGAAGTAAAAAGAGACTTGACGTCCAATGTTACTAATATGCACATTTGATCGATAGGAAAAGACTGTGTGAATGTCGCTAAGTTCTCTAAAAAATTGGTAGTGTCCTTTAAAATGTGCTTGGTACTCAGGACTACTGGTTTCAATATTTTATCCAAATAAATCGACAACGGCGGCCCCAGCCAACCCCTGCTGGATACTATTGGTCGCAAGGGTGGGTCAGTAACATTTTTGTGTATTTTGGGGAGGCCTCTAAAAGATGGTACTAGAGGCTTCTCAACTATAAAATACTCATATAAACCATTGTCAATGACACTAGTCAGTAGTAGATCATATAGCATGGCATGAACATTTTTAATGATGTTATTTAAACTGTGTGCAGTAATAGGTGAATAGGTGTCAGTATCAGATAACATTGCTATCATTTTATCACTATAGGTGGTGTCGTCCATGACAACAACAGCTCCACCCTTGTCTGCCTGTCTAATGGCAATTCTATCATTCATTCTTAGATCATTTAAGGCATCTTTCTCTTGTTTGGTCAAATTCATAAAGCAAGGTTTGGCTTGATTATCATTGTACAGCTTAAATAAGTCATCCTCAACCGCTTGCTCAAAGGCCTCTAACAGCGGATGCGAAGGAGGAATAAAGGTGGACGGCTTCTTAAAGGCGGTGTGTTTATGCATTGCTTCATCTTTATTGCCATATAACAGTTTAAGTGCTAGATTTCTGGTAAACATTTTAACATCCACAACGATATCAGTGACATCATTGCCATGGGAGGGAATAAATCCTAAGCCCTTATTGAGAATAGACAATTCAAATTCACTCAAAGTATACTTAGAAATGTTAACCACTAAACAATCTGAGTCACTGAATGCAGGATGTAAAAAGTTACCACTTAGGTTTTCGGTCGCCATGTTTTCTTGGTGTGTTGTGTTTCCTCTTCCACAAACTTCCTCTTGTTGGTTCTCATCGACGGCGACCAAGTCCTTTTCTCCTGGGGTCTGAAAGGTAATGGAAAAGAAGGAAGGCCCTCCCCCTATTGTGGGGAGGAACAACTGAACATCTCTTAGAATTTGTACATTATCTTAATGGAACAACTGATTTTTTGAGTTTTGATTCTACTTACTCTCTTGAACACATAGACTTTCTAGATGTGAATATAGTTAGAACAGGTCATGGTTTTGAGACAGAACTGTTCAGGAAGAGTTGTTGGAGGAATAATCTACTTCATAGAAACAGCATGCATCCCCAGCATATATATAGGAACATTGTTCAGAATCAGGTCACCAGAGTTTCTAGATTAACTTCCACTGACACTGCCTTTCAACGACACATGAAAGATCTATCAGACAATTTTATAACAAGGGGATACAACAGGAACTCTGTATTCACAGCTGTTTCTGAAGGAGATCTAAGGAGGGACAACATAGCGATGCCCACTATCAAGAAGCACGACATTCCCTGTACATCTACCCGATATACACCTAAGGTTCGGACTAACAGGATAACTATTCCATACACCAACAAGAATAAATATGTCATGGACATTTTTCATAAACATTGGAACCTCCTTATGATCGATGAGAACATTAGATCTCTAGTAGATGACAAACCTAGAGTAGCCTATAAGAACATGATGTCATTGAATAGGCTACTTTGTTATGATAGAGTCATTACTAATGACAGTACATGTTCAAGGGTTGGCACTTTTGCTTGTTTATCTTGCAATCAGTGCAGATATATAGCCAACACCCATGTGTTCTTACATCCTGCTACACAAAGAAGCTATGATTTTAAACATTGTGCAACTTGTAGGTCAAGGAATCTGGTTTATTTGGCTGAGTGCCAGTCCTGCAGGATGTTTTATGTGGGCATGACCACCAGATCCCTGAGAGAACGGATTAGAGAACACATATACGCAATATCTAGGAGTAATGCGTTGAATGCATTAGCTAGGCATGTTGCTGAGGTTGGTGATAACCATACCTTCAAGTTTCATGTTCTTGAGTTGGTGAAGACAGGTAATAGGCTAGGCAATGTCAAAAATAGAGTAGAAGAGCAAGAGGGTAAATGGATTGTGAAATTACAGGCAAATAGGTTTGGACTCAATGAAAGACTTTCCATCAAGCCTTTCTTAGCTTCCAGACCTTTAAATCATTAGAATTTATTTATTTAAATGTTTTTAATGTTTTTAATGTTTGCAATGTTTTTAGCACTTGATGTCAATAATATAAGGTTTTAAATAGTAACCTTTTTTCTATGAATGCTTGTCTCTTTAAATTAGATCAAATCAATTATGACATCATGTGAGCATGTGTTTAAAAGAAGTTAGATTTATTTAGTTTCTATGTCTGAAGAAGCGTTGGGTGTCAACGCGAAAGCGCTAACTTTTATGACTTGCTGCAGCTCCTGTTTATTTGGAATAAACGAAACCTTTCTCAATAGACTGCTAATTGGAGTTATTTGCTGACAAGTTCGTATTTCAGCTGATGGTGCACTCAGATTTTAATGGAAAGTGATTTAAAATTTGTATGATTTTTTTCTGCTCTGCAACACACTGGGAGGCAGCAGCTGAGACATAAGGGTTGTAGTATCTGTATATTTAACAAAACTTTGCACTGGCTTCTTTGCATTTTTATGTACGTATGTAATGTATGTATGTATGTATGTGTGCATTTATTTATTTATTTATTTTTGTTGTGATTCAGCTCACTTTCTTTAAACTGACAGCTTCCTCCATTGATGGCACCACTGGTCCCTATGGTTACTACCATGACAGCACTGACAAACTTTCAGCAATAGCACATTGCTGCCAAGTTATATGCTGAGCTCTTGAACAGAGTTCATTCAAATACCGTGTCCTTGATGCCCTCCTGTACATGTGAGAAGCTATTCCAACTGGTAGTTGAATTCATTCAGTGCAGAAGCATCTGCTATGTTTCCCCACAACACCCTCACTATGTTTGTGCTTCCCAGGTCTATTTAGCCACTGACATGTCCAGGCAACCAACTCTCTACAGGGGTGATCATTTGACCTCTCAGCACTTGTGTTAATTCAAGTGTCCCAAGCATATGCCTTCAGATCTAATGGCAGGACCTATAAAGTCAGTCATCAGCCTTTGTCTTAAGGTGCGTTGACACCAGTTATGCAGCAACCTTATGTTCAGACATAGTGTTTTTCTAGGACAAAAGTCCAATAATAATTCACTATTCAGTGCCATTTCAGGCAAGCCATTCTTACAAACAAGGTCCTTCAGATACCTCCATCATTACCTATGAATGTTGAAGTCTCCCAGGTGAGCTATAGAGTTATTAGCTGGTGCAGTATCAAATACCACTCTTGTGGTCTCCAGGAATGCCAAATACACTGAGTAGCTGTTGGTATATATGCAGAGACAAGAGGAAGTGTTTTCCTTTCTGCAAGCTGAAGTCACACTAAGGCACTTATTTCATCTACTGACACAAAATCTATTTATATGGCATCCAGCAGGAGATATGTGAACATCCCCACACCCACATGGGTTTTTTCCTGTAGGGCAACTCAAGAGTTGGATAGATCACAATGGATAAATCCATTTCCAAATCCAATGCTGTGCACAGAAGTAATACCAACTATTTCAAGCTGGTACTGTTCAACCTCCTTTCTCAGCACTGAAATGACATTCCACATCTCAAGCAACAATTTCCATTGACAGGGTCTAGTCATTGGGGCACAGCATTTCACATGGTTGGTCCTAGGTTGTAGAAAACCCTTCTCCTGTAATATGGACACTTCTGGGCCTCCTTAAAAGGTTTATATTATTGGCTTGGAATCTCATAGTGCATTGAGAGTTGGTTAGGTTTCATGTGTGCACAAGAGCCAAGACATTTGAGTGACAGAGCAGTTAAATTAGTTAGTAACCGGCTAGTATTAGTTAATGAACTGCATGGTGAGAGGTGTGGATGTTATAATCATGACATCAGGGGTAAAGCCGAAGAGGTGATAATTATAAGTACACACCTCATGAAGACTAGCACTTCAGTTACTCCTGTTATGCCAGTCATATCCTTAATACTGGTTGCATATTTGGTATGTTACTACTGTTTTCAAGTTTGTGAAGAAAAATAAAGTTAAGAAACAGATTTTTTTTTCTGCATTAAGAAATTTAGCTCTGGGCGGCCATGGTGGTGCAACGGTTAGCATTGTTGTCTCACAGCAAGAGGTTCTCCGGTTTGATTCTTGGCTGGGGTGCCTTCTGTGTGGAGTCTGCATGTCCTCCCTGTGGTCTCATGGGTTTCCTCCCAAATCCCAAAGACATGCAGGTGGATTGGACACTCTAAATTGGCCCTAGGTGTGAGTGTGTGTATGTGCCTTCTGTGGAAGGTTGGGTGCCGGGCTGGCAACTCGACACTGTAAAACTCCACTGCCAATCATGAGCGGACAGATGATCCGCTGTCGTCACCCCTAACCAGGAAAAGCTGAAAGAAGAAGAAGAAGAAGAAGAAGAAGAATTAACAAATTTAGCTCAATTTTTCATCTTTTTTTCTTTGTTTCTAATGCACTGCATTTATTTATTTGTTCATTTCTGGACTGAACAATTTTTTTTCAGAAACAGTAATAAATATAGAAGCAGAGATGGCAACTAAATGAGATAGTGGTGAACTCTAACATCTCTGCTACTTCCTGAGTATATTTTCAGCCTTCATATGTGTGCCTTTGGGTTTAATGTTACTATGCAGTCCTATTTACATTGACAAGACACTGCAACAAAGCATGTTCCCTACACAGAATGATACAGCTATGCTGCAAAAAATTATTATTTTGTTCTATAACAAACACTTTCCATATATTATAATAGAGTTGACACAAGGCAGCTGTTTTAATGTTTTGTGTACAAGAACCAACCTTGTACAAGAATTCATCAATCAACTCACTAACCACACATGTTTAGGCCAAGGCCTTCAATTTGTACATTGTATAAGGATTTTTGTTTTGGCCAACCACTGGCCCACATTCCTTAGCATGAGCTTAAGGAAGTACAGCTTGGAATCATATGATTTTGGGTTCATAGCCCTAACAGATTACAAAGTTTCACAAATTATGATACATTGCTATTACACGTAACAACAATCGATTACCAAAAGGTTCAGTGATCTGTAAATGCTCTTATAGGTTCTAAGGTATTTATTAGGTTGTTGATCTAGCTTTACATTTCCGTGGCAGGTTTTAGCCCCTATATTTTGCATATGAATAACCCAGAGGTGGGCAGAACAATGATATGTTGGGACATAGGTGCTAAACCAAGATGAATTTGCAGTTTCTCATCCATTCATCCAAATTACTTTTAAAGAGAGCAATATAAACATTTTACTTTACGTGGAGTGGAAGACAGTTCCACTGAAGAGGTATTCTCTATGATACATACCTATCCCTCCAACATGTTCTATTTATGTTGCAAAAGGAACTGACAACCCTTGAGTAGGTGTTCATACTGACACGTGTCTGATAGGATAAGATCTGATAGGATAGGATCTGCTGAGGCACTATATACAAGGCATAAGTCACCTCTTAGTAGCCTGTATGATATCAAGAGGAGGGATAAAGCTTTGGGATGGTATGCATAGCTTTTGTGATTCAGGCCCTTGATATATATATTTTTTTGTGAGAAAGTGTTGTGTTCACTCCAGTTGTGAGAAGTGTTTTGACAGGTACATACCAAATGGGTCATTATACTGAATGATCGGCCTGATGAGAGCCGAGTACAGTGGAATGATTACATCTTTTGACATGGGTGCCATACCTGTAGATAGAAGCTGTGTAATGAAGAAGGACTTCCTTACAATAGTAGATACATGGTAATCAAAGGACACTTTGTTGTCAACAAAGGTTCCTGGATACCGGACTATGGGATCAGTTTTCAAGGGAGCTGTTGTTAATGTGATAGTTACAAGGAAAGTCGTGTTTGCCAAAAGATACAACTATAAATTTCTTGGGATTTTGTTTTAGTACATGGTTTTGATACCAGCTTATTGTTTGGGAAAAGCCTTCTTGAAGGTTTTGTTGTCCTCTAGGGAGTTTATGATGGCTGCAAGATTATAGTCATTTGCAGACTTGGTCATACATAAATCCTTAACATTTGGTTTCATGTCCAAGAAGCAAATTCCAAACAGGAGTTGCCCAAGGAATAAACCTTGCGGTACACCACTAGTGTCAGGTCTTCTGGAGGAGTGGAACCACTCACCCTAATTTTATGGGTTCTTTTTGTGAGCTGATTTGCAATCCAGCGAGTTACATAGGGGTTTACATTTAGCTGGGAGAGTTCATCTATGATACCCGAATGTGAGATGATGTCATGTGCCTTTGTGAGGTTCAGATATGCAGCATTTACTAATTTGCCCTCATCCATTGCTTCAGTAACGCTCTCAAAGAAGTTAAGAAGACAGGATCTGCCCTTGATGAATATGAACTGGCTTGGGTCAAGAGTTTGTAGGTTACCAGTGATTCTTTATTTATTAATTACATAATGATCTTTTGCATAGCTCTGCAGATGAGACTTGTCAGGTGTATGGGTCAGTAATTACCTGATGTCCCACCTTTGTGCAAGAGGACGACTATTGCTATCCTACAGTCATTTGACATAAAGCATATTAGGAGGCTGTTACTGAATAGCATCTGTAGGTGGTCTGACAAGTCATGTTTGAGACTGACCAGTAGGCAGCCGGGTATGTTATCTGGCTCCACAGAAGTAGTATTCCTGGCCTTTGATAGCACCTTGAGGACTTCTTCTTGGTAGGTTTGAGAACGAGTGTAGATGCAGCCATATATTCCCTGGGAATATAGTAGGAGAGGGGGAGAAGTTTGAACTATATTTGTCCACTAAAATATCATCGTCTCGGTTTGAGTATGTGATATCCTTTACTATTAGCTCTGCACAGCACTTGGCTTTAGTTTTGAGATTTCTAACATAGTTAAAGAAGGTTTAGTGGTTATCTTTCATCTGGGTGGCTATTTTTTACCTCATACCTGGCTTTGGTTGATTTGGTCAGAATCTGAAGTTCCTTGATAAATTTAGCAAGAGTGTTATTGTCATATTGAAAGTTTAATTTAGTTTTGTATGCAATGCATTTTTTTTCTTTTATTATAGAGCCTATTTATATTGGGGTTCTACCACAGAGGTAATTTGGCATTGTATTTACTTCTGGGAGGGCAGATGCATCTATCCATTAAGAAGCCAATATTAATGTGACTTCTCTCGGCTGTGATTGTTTAATATTCCAATGTATGAACCAAACCTGCAAGACCTCATAGCTATTTACATGTTCCAGTATATTAATGTGACCTATACCTGCTGTAATTATTTAATATTCTAGTGTATGGAATAACTTCTATGACCTCATTCTGAAAGATAAGAAACAGACCTCACTATGGCAGCATAATATGAATTCTAGAGTTGTTTGGTAGATTTGATCACAGTCAATATAAGTAGTAACCTTATCAAACTAGTCATAAACTGATTTTAGATTTAAGTGTATAAAATTGATTTTTGCTTATATTCTGAAGTCAATAAATTTAAGAGCACCACTTAAAGAATGTAGGACTGCTTAATATTTTGTTGCAGTAAAAAGTATGTCATTTGCAGCCAGTAATGATGGACCTGCAGTATTAACCATCTACAAAGGGCTAGTTGATTTGATTGTTTTTCACTATTACAGATTCAGAGTTGGAACAGAAGCCCTTAGAAGGATGTTGCCCCCCCTAAACTTGCAAAGTATTTTTTTAACTGAAGTGAGCTGTTCCATTTAGCCAGTTTGCAGCATGGCATTATATAATCTGTTTCACCTTTTGAAATATTTAGCTTGTCCATTTATGTTGGTATCATTACAGATGGTATCATGATTTAGTCATGAAGAATTGATCCCTTATCACACAAGGATTCAAGATCATCAATCAATGGAAAAATATTGGAAAACAAAGAACTCATAAAAGGATTGAGTCAACGTGATGAATAAAACAACATAACAAAACAACTGACACCACTGTTTAAATAGTAAAGTGAAAGCATTACATCCAATAGGGTATGTACTATAAAATAAAGTGACAAGCACATATAAACAAACTTTAAAACCAAATACATTAAAATCTCATACTAACTGTTAGTGACCATAACAAAAAAACTACCTGTACCGCTCTCTGTTTCAAAAAGGGCTTTAATTAAATCTTTTCATTTAAACCTTTACTAATATCTGCTTGTAACCTCAACATCACTTTACTATTTAAATAGTGGTGTCAGTTGTTTTGTTATGTCTGATGAAGCAGTACTCAACTGCGAAAGCGCTCACATTTTTTACTATTAAAAGAACTGTATATTTTATTCATCTCATTGACTCAATCCTTTTATGAGTTCTTTGTTTTTTTGTTTTGTGGGGATTGAGTTATTTACCATCTGTGCTGCAGTTTCCGTGTCTTCAATGGAAAAATATAAAATGCTAAAGTGAAATCATGCATTTAGGCAATTCTGACTATGCTAAAAGTGACATGATCAAAATAAGGTACTGTATGACCATTTGGTTTTCCCTTTCAAGACACCAAAGTTTTTTCTTTTTCTTTTTGTTTTCTCATCTTCTCATCGTCTGGCAGTTCTGCATTAGCCAGTAATCTGTTAATGATCTCTGGTAGGGTATCTTCTAGCACACTAGCCACATTTCTGAGGGCTCTGGAAGGTAGCTAGGCTAGACCTTGTGTATTCTCCTCCCTAAGGATGGTTATTTTCATCAACGCCTCCTCTTTCCCTCTCACTTGCTGTCACTCTTTCTCTCGCTTTACCCTAGTGTCTGTTCACTGTTCTCCTCATTCTGTCCCTCCCACCTTTTCAGTGTGGCACCTACCAATAGTTTCCTTTTCTGAAGACTGAAGTAAAGCATTTACTCAGTATCTTTGTTTTTCTCCTGTCTTCTGTAATTCCCCCATCTTTACTCAGACTGGGCAGGTACGCTACCTCTTCCTTTCTGCTGTATGCCTAAACAGCTTTTGTTTTTATTTTTGATCCCTTCAGCTAACTCACTTTAATCTCTTGCTTTTGCTGCCTTCAAAAACTTTTGTTGAACTACTGCTAACCTCCTTATATGTGCATCTTCAAGGTCAGTAGAAACAAACTCAGAAAATATGTGCTCCATAGCCTCACATGTAAGACTGGAGAGACTAATGGACCTAAGATTACTTAGATCTGTGGCTAAGATGCCATTGTGTAGTGGGGTTACAGTGACAGGTCTCCAAACATTAGCTATGTAACATGTGGAGAGCCTCAGGCTGGCTACATTTAGCAGTAATAAGTAGGCAGTCTAGTGCTTTATCAGAGCCCATAGAAATAGCAATTTTATCTTTGGATAGGAGTGATACAATTTGTCTTATCTATTTGGGAGACAGAAGGAATAACTTAATGTGTGGCTTTGGTAAGGTTATACCTAGAGTTATCTGCTAGGATATTGGTTATTTCCTTGGGATATGAGTGAGTAGTATTATTGAAGACACGTTAAGAGCATAGCTGGATGTTTTCTTAGCTTACAGACATAGATGAAGAAGGATTTATAGTTATCTTTGGTGGGTACCATAAGTTTATGCTCAGCTTTATATTTTCTACTGGTACATTTATGTTTTTCACTAACTTGTTTGAGTTGGTGAGATTGTGATTTTTTATATGACCTTCTTTCTTTAGTTCTTCTGTTAAACATTTTTGAGTGAGTATTCCACAAAATGTGTCAATTCTTAAATTTTCCACTGTATTTGAAGTGGACAGGAACAGACTTCAGAATGCAGCTATTTTGGTATAAGTAGAAATTGGTGGTGTAGGCAGTGACTTTGCAGAAGCGGTCAGTATGTGTAAAGGTTATTTTGTAATGTATTTAGGTCATCTATAATTTGTAACACGTTTGCTGTTTACATATCCTAAGTAGAATGGCATTTGCAGTGGGGTGCCACAGGGTTAAAGAAAAAGATAATACTGTATAGTAGTTCAGTGGCTAAAAAATGGAACTCTGTCCCCACTAGCATTCAAAACACATCATCCAAAGCATCCTTTAAAGACCTCATCAGGCAACATCTCAAGCAAAGTTGGCAGTGCCATGATTACTCCCCAGGCTAGTGAAAGCAGATAAGGTGCACATACTAAACATAGAGTACTTGATTAAGATTGAAAACTATTCTCACAAACACTGGCTAATCTACAATGTATGTACTGTAGCTGTGTACTATGTATGTATTCTACCTATGTTCCAAATTTCAGCTGTACACCACAAATCTATTAAGTACCTTTATATTTAAATATTTTTTTTGTTTGTTCTCTCCACTGTAACTGTTGATGTGCTGCATACCACTGTAAAAACATATATTTTGTAATTCGTGTGTATACTGATCATGTCTAAATGTATCTGTAATTTTTCTATGTGGGGCTTTTCTCCCCGGGCCTCTGCTGAAAAAGGACCTTTTTGGCTCAGTCAGACAACCCTGGTTAACAAATGTAAAATAAAATAAAATAAATAAATAATAAATTTGTGGTTAGATTTAACTAGGAGGGGGATACACAGGGTGGTGTGGAAGGAATCACATTTGTGAGGACAAAATTGAGGATATTGAGGCCCTTAATTGGAAGACTGGCAGTTTGTTCAAGAGTGCACCTACACATTATCAGATGTTAAATAATAACTAATTAAACCAATTGAATGAATGTTCTCAATATGTGAAACAAAATTTTTGTAATAAGACAAATATGGATGTGCTCAACAGTTAGGACTTCTTTGAGTTCAGGTTTTTTGTTTAGACTCCAGGCATTGAGTGCTACTTTGATATAATCTGATTTAAAATAAGAGGCACATCAAATTGCTAAAGGTAGTTTTGTCAAACAAAATATTCAAACACTGTTTTCCAAAATTACTTTCCATCGACAATGGAGTCTGCTTCTTATTCCACTGTTATTTGATTTTGGAGTTGATATATACAAGTCCCTGGGGGAGGGTTGTCCACAAAAGTGCAAAAAATGTTTCCTCTGATGTTACATGAGGGTAGCTTTGGCAAACAGTTTTCAATTTTTTTCCATTTGCTGAAGCTACCTTTAGTGGGTCATCATGAATCCTTTAAAATATACTAGTTTGAAATGTCTAAGAGATGGACTGTGCCTAAAATGCACTATGAGAGCAATAAAAGCTTTATGCAAAATGTAAAAGCCAAGCTTTGTGATATGCAAGCCATCCCTGGCAAGGCTAGATGACCTGATGATCATCTTTTCCTATGCTAAAACATGCTGGATTTCCTACAATCACACTAACTACTTCACCAGTTGTGAAAATCAGTTCTTGTATCTGTGACGAAAGGAGATACTGTCAGCACAGCTATCTGAAATTTTGTAAACAATTATATGTCATTTGGAAATATCAACATGAGCTCTCTAAGATCCTTGTGTTACAAATATATTAAAACTGTATGTCATGTGTATACCAAACTGGTCATATAGACGTGTTTAGAAAAGGTATTTTGTAAAGTACTGAGCTTAAAGATGTATCCACAGTGTGCTCTGCTGGAAGAGCACAGAAATGTACATACACTATTGTAACTGTTTAAAAGTATATATTTTAACAGTGGAAACTGGAATACAGGAGGTTAACTTAAAAAAAATAGCCAAAATTAAATTACTTTATGGCAGCTAGAGAGAGAATGTCTGCACTAGGGAGTTTTCTGTATTGTCTTTTACGAGAAATAATTACTAGTTTTGAAACATCATGATGAAAGGTAATTGTCTTATGACTTCCAGCATCTGCCAAAGATCTGAGGTCTATGCATTTTTACAGGTAGATGCTAAATACTGCTAGCTTCCAGCAGTGCAGGTTTCACCTGGGACAGACAAAAGTAAAAATAAGCCAAACAATCCAATGAAAAGCACACAAGGCTGGAAACCAAGAATACAGCTGAACCTATTTATTTAAACACTGGTAAGTGTTTTCGTCTGGTGACCATCACCAGACTTCTTCACCTGGGATAGAGTCAGATGACAAGAAATTATGTCATTCTGCAATATTTGAGAAATTAATTTGTGAAATCTCTGAGAGAGGCACAACATTCTGTATTCTGTCTTGGACCTGACAACAACAACTAGAAGATCCATTCACCACATCTGCCTTGCTCTGTAAGTAAGTTAACGAGGGTATAGTAATTCAGTTAGATTCAGTCAAGAATATAGTGAAGCATAGTTTAGATGTTTTTCTCTATTTATTTGAGACTGTTCTGCAATGTTGTTTTAAATATTTCCTGTAGTTTGAACTCTGATGTCACTGTGAATATATACAGAGTATTTTCTTGTTCTTTTATTATTTATTATTAAATATATTTAAACCTTTCATTGTGGCTGATCTGTTTAGACATATTTAAGTTTTGAGAGTACTTGCATATTTATTTGATGACACCGTGGGCCACTCCTAATAGCCTTGCTCTTGGTGAAACTACCATTTGTATTAATATTAATATTACACAGTAAGAGTGGACACCCTTTATTAAGGGCCTTACGTAGCTGATAAGGAGTTGGGCAAAAGGGGACATAGCTAGTAGACCTGTGCCAGCCTTTCCTAGGTGTGTGTGTGTGTGTGTGTGTGTGTGTGTGTGTGTGTGTGTGTGTGTGTAAATCATACTTCAAAGAGTATGTGTGTCAGCTACTTGGGCAGGGACACAAAGCACTGGTTGGACAGAGATGGTACTGGAGGTCTTGGCTTGGCCACTCAGCTGAGATCTCAACTCTATAGCTGTGCTAGTGGGGAGTCTTATTTGGGATTTGGAGAAAGAGGGAGAAACCAGCCCTGTACTGACTGTGGTCTCTGTATGCTGTGCTCTTAAAGGAAATTGCACTTGATGCAGAAAGCTGCACCTGGAAATACTGTGTGTGTACCTTGTCATCCTCCCAGTGTAAGTCCCCCACTGTTGCCAGTGGTGAGGATTAAGGCTCCTTGATTACTGGTCCAGTGGTGGGTCGTCACAGTATCTGTTTATATTATGAATTGTGGCACAATTATTGACAGCATTAAGATGCTATTTAACACCAGTGCCTTTCTGGCCTTTGGCATATGCATAGAAAGCTCTGTCATGTTCTTCTTTAAGTCACCCTGGGTAGAGAACCTAAGGCTACTACATGACATTTCACTAGGTTGTAGTCATATTTATTAGGATGGAGGGACCTAACAGCTATCATTACATCACTGAAGCTACTTCTGGAAAGACTACTAGCTGTCAACTTATTGCTGTCCAGCCTAGTGAAGATGGACCTATGTGTCTAACTATGGCATCATCTGTTACCAAAACTTTGCCATGGGTTGGTGCATACTCTGCGGGCCTTAAAGACTTAGGTTCACAACCCTGCTGACTCCAGGAGGGGGTTATGTGAAGTGTATGCATCAGTGGGTGGTGTATGTTGTAGTACAACCTTGATACTGTGTTTTACAGTGCTTTGTCTAACAGGATTGGCTTGAGATTTCTTATAAGTTCAGTAGGGTGTTGTGCAGTGTCAGTTTGCTGTTTACTAAATGAGGACTGTGGTGAAAGTCTAGACTCCAATTTGAATAAATATCTGTATCATTCATAGGCTGTGTCACTGATGGGTAACAACAGTGGGTTATTGGTAAATATGCTTCAGTTGTTACACTGCCTTAAGAAGCAGGCTGGCCACAGAAGGGTAAGTGTAGACTGTGATCCCATACTGACCAGTGAGAGTGAAAAAGCTAGGGAGTTAGTGGGACTGTTATGGGATAAACAACAGAGCAAGGCATATTACAAAACAGAAGCAATTTAAGTAGCAATAGAAAACAATGTTAGCAAATAGCTATCCAACAGCTGATAAAGTGCAAATCAATTAATGTAGTTCAGTTTAGTGCAATAGCAGTTAGTTCAATCAAAAAATAAAACAGCAGCACAGCAGAAAAAGCACAGTAATGACAAGAAATAAGATTTCTCAAGTGACAAACTAATTATACTGGTTTAAGCCCAGAGAGAATATCAGGGAGGCCTCAATAAAATGAAATTGGTTACAATATTAGCAGAATGGCAGGGAGTAGCAAAAAAATCAAACTTAAGTATGTCCCTCTGCATACTCCATGCCATTCCACTTGCATGTATTCCACTGGCAACCTCTTCCCATGTCATCCTGTCATCCACCATGTACCTTTTCCCACCACATCCTGTTTAGACAGCAGGCCTGTTTGTGCGCCATTGATAAAATCAGAGTTCTTGTTTACTTCAAAATATTTTATTGTAGTGAGTAACATATAGTAATAGCAGCAAGCATAAATGCCATAGCAGCATATTCAAATCAGCATAACTGGAAACACCAATATAGTCAGATCAGAATAACTAAAAACACCCATATAATAACTTCATCTGAACAAATCTTGCATCAGACTTTTAACTGAACTCCCATCCTAAACACAACATATTATATTACTTCAGTCCAGTGATTTTCCTCTGCAAACTGCATCCACTCCCCCTAACCTTGATTCTTAGACCTTGTCTTGTTTTGCAGTCTTGCAGGTGCCTAGCTGTCCTGTTATCTAGCACTTCCTTGATTTTATTCCTTGGGAAAGACAACAGAAAAAGAACAATCTGTAGCCTTCCCTTGGAAACTGTTATTTCTCATGCTTGGCCATTGAGGTTATTCTTTCCTTCTGCTTAACTCTGTTTTCTAAAATTGTATGCATAAATCAAACACAATTTTGACACTAAATTTCTAGGCCTATTTTACCTTTTAGTCTGCTTAATACCTAATAACTACTTTAAAATGGAAGTCCCTAATCTAACAGCTGGCCTCTTGATGCTTCATCCTTTCCTGTCCCAGTCAGTCCTTTCTTGTCTGACTAGGCAGTCCACTTCCATTTTTAGATCCTATATTTTACCATGTAGCTTCGTCATTTTCCCGCAGATCCTATATCCTCTGCACCCCCCCCCGAATCAAACAGCTGTTCCAAACACTGAGCACTTCATAAACCTTTCTCACTCTTCTTGTCTAGCTTGTGCTACTCTTTTCATTTTCCATTATTGGATCCTTACTTTTTATGATTTTATGATTTTTTTTTTCATTTTTTTTCTGAAAATATATCTTTTAACCTAGCTAGCATTCTGGCTCACGTTTTATCCTTATTTTTTTACATAAATGTCAATCAAGTGGCAAATGTAAAAGACAATTAAAATAAAAGGATGGACATTTATCATTTAGTTTACCTAAAAAAATAATTTCTCTGGAACAAAGGATCAAATATACATTCTGTCATTGTGATGAATCAGTTTTGCAGGTGTTTATGTAGCATCAGATCACAACTAGCACTGTTTAGATACTGGAGGCAGGTCTTCCAGAAGCAGTCAATTACAACAAGTATTACTCAAATAAAAAATGCAAAACATAGTATAATATCAAGCAAAATTGAACTGCAAATGTATAGTTAAATTTTCTAGAGCGGTTACAAATCACATATGCTTTGCTGGAAAGCAAACTCCTCAGCACTGTCAGGACAGTTCTCCACACATGAAGTTATTCATTTTCACACTCTAATTGCACTGTCAGGGATGCATTTAATGTTCTGCAAGTAAAAACCCATAGACTTTCTCACACTAAGCCAATGGCACACAGGCAGAAAAAATGTTTGGACAACCAGCAACCCAAATTTGGGAATAGACAGGGCATTGCTAGTGCTTGCACAATGGAAACAATGAAGTGGCCAATGGCCAGCTCTTGTATCCTAGGGCAAGGGTATGGGGAGATCATTGTTTGGCTGACCACTTGGGTAGAGACATGGAACCTCTCAAGTAAGTGACTCAGGGATGGTATCAGTGCCTTTTTGATCACTGCAGTAGCCACTCCCACAAACTTAAGACCCTTACTTGGCTGCCACTTTGATGAATGTTCCTGATGTCATGTCTCCATCTCTCTCTCCTACAGCCCTCAAAGGTAATGGTCTAATTCAGGACCAGAAACAAAACAACAGATTCATGTAGCCACAAGGGAAAATTACATAGAACAAAATGAATGTCTCTGTATTCACACCACTAATATGCCAACAAGTATAAAAAGACAATTTATTCCAAGAGCACTTTCATCCCCATAGCTTGGGACTTCATCAAAACTAATTACACAAACTTGTTAGGGTTTAAATAGCAGGTTAAAAAAATTAAAAACTCACATGACAAAAATTACAGTCATTGAACTATTACAATTCCTGAATGTAAGCAGTAGTCTCTGAATAAAAGCCATTCTTATCTGCAATAAACATATGTCATAAAATACACAATATAAATATATATGCATATATATATATATATATATATATATATATATATATATAGATATATATATATATATATATATATATACATACACATTCAAATCAGGACCAAAAGGTTGAATTCTTCAGGAGTTGGGATGGCCTGTTGCCAGAACATCCTAGAAAGAAATAATTGGCATATTCAGGGTTGGACAGATGGGGAAATCCTGGATACAGCTGGCAGCTATGTAGTGTCGACAGGGGAAGGGGAACAGGAAAAAAAATCAGTACACTTTTTTTTAGGTTATGTGATCTCGGAGCTGAAATACTTTAAAAGTTGGTGTGGGGAAGTGACCCCCACATTAAAGGTACAGGCTAGCTTACCCCCCACATAAATCTGCATTAATTTAATATTTTTAAATCAAATCTGTATAGTTAAAATGAACAACTTCAGCATACATTTTCAGGTAAAATTATCTGTGTGTGTGTGTGTGTGTGTGTTGCATTATTTTGGTATTTCTGATTTAGGTTTTTTTCCCATTCATTCAAGTAGTAATTCTAATTGATTCACAGAACCTAAGCTTCCAACTCTCAATATAGGTAGTGCAGAGCCAAAATTAGGGTGGGGAGAAGGGTTTTGCTGTACTGAATACAAGATGTTAGGGAGCAAGATCGGGATTTGCCATTTGGGTCAAGTACTATACTAGGATTCATCTAAGAAGTCGTGTGTGATACCATGGCTCAATAAATGAATTATATATTTAGTAGTCTAGCATTTTAGTAATTGTAGGCAGGAGGTTGCATAACAAGTTTTTTTTGTTTTGAATCTCGACTCACCATATGTCTATGGCTTAGACGTAGTAGGTGTTTTTAAAGATTACGTGATACGTGGTGATTATCTAAAAAAAAAAAAAAAAAAAAAATAGGAGAATTTTTCCTAGATCTGCCCAAATTCTTTAATTCACTGTAATTCCTTTTCATTGGTTATTACTGAAAAGGGTTAGACTACATCAGTTCATATATTCAGCTCCCAAATCAATACAACAAAATATCTTCTGAACTCCGTAACATAATGCTGTCTCAGACGGTTTCTTTCCACCTTTCCAAATTGTCTATCAGTTTGGTGCAGACATTTAACACTATAGTTGAAAGACCCTACATCACTCCAGAGTTTGATCTCCACAACTTTTATTTGCACCTTGTGCGACTATGAAAAAGTCAGCCAATGCCCCTGGGCTTAGCTTGAAAGTGGTCCATGAGGATGAGAGCTCTATACTTGTTAATAAACTTTTTTTTCTTAAATATCTAATTGCTTACTGTCATTGCTCCAAAGATTTTCATTGCTGATATAAAAATTTACCCAATTGTAGTTGATGCTAGATTTAGACTGCCTATGAAACTTAGTCCCTATAAAAATTATTTTCTTTGACTGTTATATTCTGTTATATGTATACAGCTGCAACATATGACCCACCAGGAATCACTTCAGTGTTTTGAGGAGATGAACCTTGAAATATCAACTCCCCTTCCTGAAACACACACACACACAAACCACAGTTTTATCACTTTTCTGTGATGATACCTGTTCTCCTCTAGGTAGAAAATGTCCCAATTCCTGTAGTGTCTCATTCAGTTTGAATTAAGACTGTTACTGATCGTTCCTAATCCTATATATTAGCATTCTAGCTGTCGACTCAACCTTTCCAGAGTTGTAATGCAACTAATTACTAATGGCATTTATCATCTTGAAACACTTCAATTTACATTCTCTGTGTTAGCAAATTCTTTCTTCTCCTCATCTGTCTGTGCTAAAGTCACTTGTCAGATTCTGCTAGCATCAGCAGGTTATTGTTATTAGAGTTTACATTCCCTATTGTGATACCCATGAACAGAGTTCAGCAGCAGGCTAGGCCAGTTCAGGCTTTGCTACACAGTTTTACATTAAGAGGCAGATGGCTGCTCTCCTTCGCTAGGATCATCTGTTATAGACAACACGAGTTTTCTTTGACAGGTACAAGAGGCAGTACAGGTTGCAGGCCTCATGTCAGACGAAGGAAGTAGGCCTTCTGGTAGTGTAACTTCATGTTGTAAAAACTCAGACTATAGCCGGCCTAAAGATGATAATGATACCACTATCTGCATTTTTTTGCAGTACCCCAGACCCATATGAGGCAATGTATGCCTATGGTCATAGCACTTTCTTAACAATGGTCAAAATATCACATTCATCATAGAATTCAAACTTCAGATCAAAATTGTACGGGGCTTCAGCAGATGTAGGGGTTGGGTAACTTTGACAGAAGTAGGTGACGAGGATTAAATAATATGTTTAAGTGATTCTGACTGGATAGCTAGGAGAGAAAGCTATGAAGCTCAATAGTAAAAGACTAAGCCAAATAAACCTGTATTGTCTCTAAGTGGTGACAAAATGAATGAAAATCTGGCCAAGACCCATTTTTCATTTAACTCTCAATTCACCTGCTTGGCACCTGTCTTAGTCATATATATCCTTACAGTTTCAGCTGACTTACGTTTCAGGAATATCTTTACATTCTCTACTTTTTATTACTCTTTGCTGCACTTTAAACATGCATTACATAATTACTTGCTTGCTGCAGACTGGAACCTATAATTACCACATACTTACTATGCCTCTGGCTGTATTATGTGTTAAGTATTTATTATCGTGTTAGAGTATATCAGCTGAAATTCAACTCATATGCATTCCTGAAATGTTACCCTGCTCTGATGATAATCTATTTCCTTGTTCTTTATGAATGTATCACTCTGTAATCTTCAATGAATGCTGCTACTGTGCAAATGTGTGCTTTTACAACAGTGACGTGCTTCTCTGAGTGATTTTTATGAGCCATGCCAGAAAATGAGCATTGTGTCTCAAATGTATTTATCTTCTTAATAAAAAAAATAAAAGTTTTCAGTTTGTATTGAAGTGTGGTAATTGTGATATGTATATGTTTTTAAATGTGTAACTCTATGTAATGCCTTGTAGATCTGGTGAATGGAGGACAATCGCATTCTGTAGTAGAAAAGAACAGCAAGAGAATAATTTTCCTTGCCTCTTAAGCCACGGTTTCTGCCTTTTGTATTCTGCATCTAACAGAAAGTTAGGCTGCTGCACCAAAGGTGACACATGGCCATCAACAGGTCTGTAATATAGTGACCTATATCTTCAGTCAGAAAAGACTTCTACATAGACTGAATACCAGCTTAAATATTTATCCTACTGTAGGAGGAAAAAATATTGCTCAGCCAAAGTCAGGCAAACGTATACCTCCTCAGACCTTGCAGTTACAGACACAGTAGTACTCATTTCCTAGTAATCAATGAATGTTCTGGAACTTGCCCCTATTCTCAACACAATGATGCTGCGAACTCCATTAGTCTGACCATCTAGTCTCCATTCCATTTGATACCTTCATTCTATTCTCCTATGCTGTCCTTTTTAGGACCCTACATCACCTATAGGAAGCATCCCCTTCCTGCAGGGCAACACCTTATCATTACCATATCTGATTTCCAGGAAGTAGAAGGTGAGAGTGGTATGTCAGATGGTCATCACATGTGCCTGCTAAAAATATATATGTATGTGTTTAATGTCTCTGCTCATTATGAGTTTTTGTTATGTACACAGTTTGTGCTGTGCGGACTTTACATGCAACACATATGCAAGATTTTATACACAAATTCGTACAACATGCAGCTAATCTATACTACTGAGGGAACCCATCATTCTGAAATGCTGCAAACTCTGACTATGGCAGAAATCAGTTCTAGAATGGGAGACCCTCCCCCCACAGCTCTCTCCCTGAGATGGGGGAGCTGGCATTAACCACTCACTCCCATCTCTACCTCTTGCTTCTTATGCATCTCTACCATCTTGCTTCTATGAGCCACAGTCTTGCAGACCTACTGCTTGAAGTTAAACCACTGGTTACACAGTCAGAGTTCCAGTCATTTGTACCATAAATCCAGGTATTAGCTTAAAATAAATGATTTACCAACAGCCATTCTGCTCTCAGATAAGAAAGTGCAATTGCATACTGTACCCTTTCACAGTGATTATGATCAGGTGAAAGTTTTGCATTAACTGCACCCCTGCACCATACCCGAATGAGAATACAAAAGTAAAATCTACCTTATAGAAGTTATATCATGATAGGGGAGTAAACTTATGCAGTGTTAATTCAATAAGTAGGGAGTAGTTGTGGCTGACTTTCTGACAGATATAGGTGGTGTATCAGTTTATATATGTTTGAAGCACTAATGACTTGAGCTTTGGTAATGGATTGTTGTTGCCAGCGGTTGGCCTTACTGTAACATTAACGAGCACTAGAAGCCAACCATTCTGCCAGGAATGGGAGGTGGCTGCAAGTGACAGATTAGTAGTCTGGATACCTGTTCTGCTGTTCAGCCAAAAGGTGGATAGATGAATGGAGAGCATTGTGCATGTTGTATACAACTGTCATCTAAAAGAAGACTGCAGAAAGGAACCCTTACATAACCAGTTCTGGAGCAGTAATGGTAGCATCTTATCACAGTAATGTGGGGGATGGGGTTCTTTCAGGACTAAAACAAACCTTTCATACAGCTGGTGTAAAACAGACAGTCTGGATGTACCCATGTTTTCTGTCACAGAAGGAACTGTGGATGCAGGAACATGCAGCAGGGTTATCCTTATGAGTACTACTTGTAAAGTGATACTGTCATTTTATAAAATGTATCATTCCCTTAAACTAGAAAATGTTATATAAAAAGCACAAATATTATTGACTGTGCTATAGTACACTATATTAGTGTCGTCATAAGGAATACCGTTCAAACTTTAATTCACTCAACAGATTATATGACATTGGATAACACTTAGATCATATATATATATATATATATATATATATATATATATATATATATATATATACACACACACACACACACACACACACACACACACACACACACACAAAACTGAATTACTTTTGTTTTATCATCCCTTGCTTGCTAAACACATCTTTTTAAGCCACAGTTACCAAAGAGAAAATAAAACGGCAAGTACTTGTAAGTGTTCTGCAGTTATATTACTTAGCAGAGTCATCTTGCTTTATTTTAATTTTATGTACTTTTTTTTTTTTTACACTCACCAAATATCCATGTTTCATGAGCATAAACAGCACTTTTTTGTCTTTGGTCCAGTCTTCACAACAGCTTAATATGCTACCTTGAAGCTATGGACTTGATACCTGGCTCACCTTGTACATTAATACCCTGGTGGAGAACATCTATTCTCCAATAGGGTATGGTGTATGCAACCAACTTGTCCGTTTGCTAAGCCAGTTTACCATTCAGAATGTGCTCTTTTCACAATACACTGATGATATAGTCAATTTTGATTTCAGTCTCCTCCCCATCCACAAAAGAAAAGCTGACAATGCAACAGCTTATACTGGAGTTTTTCTAATTGGCAGCTAACCTCCCCCATAGGTCACCTTAATGTTTGGCCTTCAGACATCAACAGTGGCTTGAACTACCTTGCCAACTCACATGCTCCATACTCACTATTGTCTACAATCTAATAAACAAACCAAATGACTGTCCATCTCTAGCCAACTTTGTACAACCATTCAGCCAACTCATAAGTGTGTGCGCGCACACACACACACACACACACACACACACACACACACACACACACACATCAAAACCTAATAACTCTGCAGGCTGTTCCATCTACTCCCACTGATTTTCAAAAACTTGGAAGTCCATCCACCTAACAGTAAGACAGGACTCCTTAATAAAGTCATTGAAATTACAGCTAAGGTCTCACTTACTCAACTCCTAGCTGTACAAATGTGCTGCATCAGATTAGCACATCCCTCCTGTTCAGCCTCATCTGTTCAGAACTCCCTCCATACCCTCGTCCTGCTGTACTGTAACTCACTCTCATCCCCCCCTTTTGTTATACTCCTATACCCTCAGCTAGACTTGTCTTCTATTTCTCAAATCTATGTCTCTCACAACTATATCTTTTACAAAGCATATTGTTTTTTTTCTTGAAAATAGCAACAATATGACTGCCTGTGTACTTTATTGAATATGAAATGTAGTTCTCCATCCTTCACACAATAAGTTAAAGACTAATATATATTATTGCCTTTCAAATGTTAGTGTCAATCTATTACTGTTATTTGTACATTGGAGCCTTTCTCCTGGGCATCCTCTGAAAATGGATCCTGTGCCCAGTCAGACTTTTCCCAGTAAACAAAAGCAATAAACATATTTTGTGTCTTTCAGAGTCTGTAGGACTCTTTACACTTGCCCATTTGATTGTGAACATCACAGTTTGCATTCTTATAAAAATTAACAAAATTTCTGACTTGCAAACTATGGACGAGTTTCAGAAATAAAGATGTTTGTAATGCTGTGAAGTGAAAATATAGCTTTTTGAGAAGCAGAATGACCAGTTCTGATGATGTATCACATAGTTTATAACCTTAGGATATTTAGAACAGAAGAACAGTAGCCAACATAAATAAGATAATGACAGTCATTGAAGTGGAACAATTCAGTAGTTTTTTATACTCTGTGTTCTGTCCGGTATATGATGTGGAAATATTTCTTCTTTGGCATTGTTTTTATAAAACTTTACTGTTTTCACCAATACTTCAATTTAATGAGAGAAACAAGGACAAAGCATTATGTCAAATGTTCTCTCTTTTTACTTAACTTTGCCCAGCCTTACTAACATTGTTATATAGCTGATTTGGTATTATTGTTATCTTAGATTTAAATAAGAAATCTTAAGAAACATGAATTTCAGCATAGAAAGTATAGTATATTTGTATGAAAAGTCTAACTTTTTTTCTCTTCTTCTGGCCAACCTGACAGTACCGTATGTTCAGCATTTCCATGCCAACATCCAGTTCAGTGTATTAAACAAATTCTTGTTGTCATTTCAGGTAACTAAGTCATTTTATTGTCCACAAAGTTTAGGACCCTGATTTCAAAAGACTTGCTCTCAGTGTAAGTGACTTAATTTGGTGTAGTGCAATGGAGTAAGTCACTAAAATCAAGAGCAAGACTTGTGGAATCTGGTCTGTTTATAGATAGGCCTTACAGACAAGTCACTTACATTGAGAGCAAGTCTTTTGGAATCTGGATAGGCTTACACAGGAGTAAGTCACCTACACTGAGAGCATTTTTTTTTTAATCTGGCTCCAAATTAATAATCAGAGTTCATATTTTTGTTTGCATTAGGCTTTTCAGGGTCATTCCACATTATATTCTGCATCTTTGGCTTAATGGACATTACTGCATGCACGTGCAAATTATCTGATTTGTGATAAAATAAAATAAATAATAATAATAATAATAATAATAATAATAAATTATGCCTTTGTGAATCTGCAAATCATTTCTTGCATGAATGTGTGAATTGACTGCTTCAGGAAAGAACAGTTATGTACGTTGAACGTGCCTAAACATTAGTTGTTCTAATGATCAATGCTGCAGTAGCCTTAGCTATATGGATTATATCCTGCCAAGGATATAACAGCCGGCCAGTTTCCAAAGTTTCAGGACACCTTCCATGCATCCAAAGGGTCAAACAGCTTGAGCTGCCCTGACCTAAAGACAAGTTTTGGTACAAAGCCCTTCAGATGTTTCCTGCCAGCATAGAGAGGGAGACTGAGGCCCAAAAGGTCAATATTAGGAACAACAAAAAATAAAAGTCTACACCCTGGCATAAACAAGACACCAAGAAACAAAGGGGATGGAGGGAGGCAGCAGCTATTGCTGCAGTAATCTTTTGAACATCTACTGTTATGGTAAGTTCAACTGACACAACTGTACTATGTTCATCATACAGCTGCAGTAGCCCTAACTATATAGGTAGATTACCATAGCTTACTACACTTGGGAGGTGGAAGGAGAAGAGCCCAGAAGCCCCTGGAGAATGATCCTAGCAAAGCTTGATATGGACCTTGAGAAGGGATCAAGCTTGTAATGATTTGTAAAAGTATGTACAGAGGACCAAGTAGCAGCTTCTTCAATACTTACAGAATTCAAACCATTCCAAAAAGCCACAGATGAAGCCCAAGCCCTAGTAGAGTGGGCCTTGACCCTGTCTGGAATAGTTTTGTTATGGTGGTTATAACAAAAAGTAATAGCCTTAGACAACTATCGGGACATAGTCTATTTTGACACAGGTAGACCCTTCTTACCTTCACAAGAAATGAATAATTGATCTGAAGATCTAAAAGATTTAGTTCTGTCAAGGTAGCACTTGAGTTGTCTGTGGACATCCAAGGTACAGAGTATCCTTTCTCTCTCATTTTAGGTTCAGGAAAGAAAATGAGGAGATAGATACTATGGCTTAAAGTAAACTCAGATACCACTTTAGGCATAAAAGGATGATAAGTTTTCAAAGAAACCCTGTCCCTATGGAAAATGAGAAAAGACTGAGTCACCATAAGAGCTTGCAACTCAGATACCTTTCTTGCAGAGGTCAGAGCCATCAGTAAAACTGCTTTCCATGTTAAGAACCACAAGTCAGTTAGATTAGCTGGTTTAAATAAAGCGAGTGTTAGCTTCTGTAACACAAAATTAAGATCCCGAGGAGGGGTCACTGATTTCCTGGAGGTCTGTTATGCAAAACACCTTTCAAGAACATTTCAACATAACACTGCATTGAAAGAAGAGGATTTGTGGGCAGACATGCTAAAGTGGCTGATAAATGAACACTGATAGAGGAACGGCCATAGGATAGTAACTCAGACAAATATTGTAAAACCAGGAAACAACCAGCCCTGAGTGGATGCTGGTTATGTTGTTAGCACCAATTAGGAAACCTTTTCAATTTGCTAATATATGATTTTCTAGAAGCAGATTTTCTTGCCCCATTAGTACCTGCTGCATGTCCTGAGTAAACAGGTGCCTAAAAGGAGTAACCACAACAAAAAAATAAAAAACACACCACAGGTAGCAATGTTACGGAACTAGGTTTAATAAAGACACAAAAAGATAAAATAACTCAACAACGTAGTGCTTTTGCCCTCCAATCATATAGGGCATCATCAAAGTGAAAAACATAAGATTCTACCCCCTTAAATAATACTAAAAGCATTACATGATTCAATAACACAAATTAATCTCTACCCCTAAAAAGTAACCCTTTCAAATAAATACTAACATTGTTGTAAAACCAAAATCATTTGCTCTTATATTTCTAATCTTCATATGATATTGAAACCATGTTTTAAAACCCATCTTTTATCATATAATAATAATAATAATAATAATAATTATAATAATAATGATAACAATGGCTGTTAAATAATGTAAAAAAAATATATAATTAAAATATAGTCAGGATATTTACAATTTAATTGTATATATTTTTCACACTACTTAATTTTTATTATTATATTATTATTATGATTTTGGTTTTACAACAATGTTAGTATTGTTTATTTGAAAGGGTTAATGTTTAGGAGGTAGAGGTTAATTGTTTTATTGAATCATGTGATGCGTTTTGTATTATTTAATGGTGTAGAAACTTATGGTTTTCACTCTGATTTTGCCTTATATGATTGGAGGGTGAAAGCCCTAAGTTGTTGAGTTGTTATTTTATCGTTTTGTGTCTTTATTAAACTTAGTTCCATAATGTTACTACCAGTCCTGTGTTTTTTTTTAAATTTTTTTGTTGTGGTTACTAGTTTTATAAACCCGTGTGGTTTGTATTTTTTGTTAGATGCCTAAATGGAATTATGACCCAATCAGCTAGGCAGTCAATTAAAGATGACTGATGTCAGGGAGTATCAAACACCCCTTTTCTTCTGTGAGAAGTTTCAGCCTGTGAGGAAGCTTGTGGTAATTGCCCCTGACCATTTCTAAAAGAAGGGAGAACCACAGATGTATGTGCCAGAAATGAGTCATTGCAATGATCTTGGGGAATTCCTTCTGAATCTTCAAAAATACCCTGGACATTAGTGGAAAGGGTGGAAAAGCATACAGAAACATTCATGTCCAAAGAAAAGAAATTGTACATATATTTGAGGCCTTCTTGCATGGAATCCTGGAACAGAATCTTTCCAGTTGATTGTTCAGAGAAGAAGCAAAGATGTCTACTTGAAAAAGCTCCCCACAGATGAATCAAATATTGGAAACCCCCTGATCTAATTTCCATTTATGAGGGTCTGCCCTGATCCTGGTCAGTTTGTCTGCCACACAGTTTTGTTCTGACAGAATGTAGGATGCCTGTAGAGTGAGACTGTGCTGTGAAGCTATATCCCAAGCTAACATGGCACATCTGCAAAGGGGGGTATGACTTGGTTCCCCTTGCTTGTTAATTCACCACATGAAAGTGGCATTGTCTATAACTACTTGAAAAGGTTGATGGGAACAGGGATGGTTCAAAAAGTTGAATGCTTAGATCAGGGCAAACATCTCCTTGATATTTATATGCTTGCAATTGTCCTTGGGGTCCCAAATCTCCCCTGCAATTTTATCCCTCCTGAAAATGCTCCCCAAGCAAAGCTCAAAGCATCTTTGGTAACTAACTGCCTTGGAACACGGATAGAGAAGGAGAGACTTGGATTTAACGGAATCTGTTGCCTACACTAAAAGATTTCTCTTCTGACAAAATTCAACACTGGGATTTGAAAAGAGAAAGGTTGTTGCTGCTGTGACCAAAGATATTTCAGATACTATCAAATCTTTCTCACGTGGAGTCTTGCCAGGAGTATTATGAATCTTGGATATCATGAGACCCAAAATCCAGAGGCATTCCCTCGTAGTGACTGAAATCTGAGTGGAAAGTCTTAGAAACAGATGAAAATGCATATCTATGTTTTTCCTATGGAAGAAAGGCTCTTTGAACTGGGGTGTCTAGTTGACATCCCAGGAGCACAATCATGTATGAAGGAGTTGAGAAAGACTTTAAATGTTCTCTTGGAATTCTAGCTTGTGTACAAGATCTCTCATCCAAGAGAAAGATTTTTGACACTGAAAATATTCTACAAAGATAAGCAAGTCATCTAAAGATGATTTATATCTGGATCTAGAAACTTTGTGAACACTCTTGGTGCAGTGGATGGTCCAAAATGTAAGGCATAGAACTGATAATATGATCCAAACACACAAAACCTTAAGAAACATTTGAAGTCTTGATGAATAGGGATTTGATGATGAGCATCTTTTAAGTCTGGTGTTACCAGGAAACCTGAAGGAAGAAAAAAATGTAACAGTTTGTCAAATTACTTTATTTTGAATTTGGGCATCATCACAAACAGGTTTAAGAAAGAATGATCCAGAGCTGGTCTCCAAGCATTTTTTTATTTGGTGCTAATAACATCCTTAAATAAAAACCCTTCCTCAACTGTGAAGGAAGAACTGCTTCCATCACTCCTTGGGACAGCATGTGATGAAGAACAAGTGGAAACAAAAAACTCTCATCTGGAGGATGAGGAATGATCCCTGGGAAAGGAGTAATTTCCTCCCACTGCTAACTGTAATCCTGATAAATGATTATTAAAACCCATTTACCTGAAATAATCTGTTGCTAAAGAGTAAAATGCAGACTCAGACTTTCTGGAAGAAAAAGGGGTTATGGTAGGATGGGATCACAAGGTCTTTTGAATAGTCATTTAGATTTGTTGGACTGTCCTTGGTTTTGGGGGGTCTGAGACTTCTTTTTGTAACACCATGACGTTTTGTCTTAAACATCTGTTTACCAGATTTTTTTGAGACTGTTTATTTTGTTTATTTATTTTTTTGCCAGAACTGGATGAGGAAATAAATAAATCCTTGGACAATTTGGAAAATGAAGGCTGAAAAATCCTAAAGATTCCCTGGATCACCTTGCCCCTTTCATTACACCCCTTGATCTCCTCTGCAACAGAGGGGCCTAACACTAAAACTCTATCCAAGTAAGAATTTAAAATCTAAATTTTATCATCATCTGGGAGGTTCTGAGAAGGCAGCCTTGCAAACGTCTTCAAAACAGCACTAGTGGCCATAGCCTTGGAAGAAGCATCAGAGTCATTCACACACATTGCAAATAATGAGTGACCTGTCCAATGGAAGAAACTAAGTTATTTAAAGCAGATTTTTCTTCACAAGAAGAAACTGCAGATAAATCATTTCTCATACTTTCATAGTTTGTCATTACATACTGTAACATGTGTCTGACAATTCAAAATTCTACCAATCTATACACTTTTTTCCTCAATAACTATCAATAATTGTCCTATCCTTATCAGAAACCATATGATTGGAAATAAGCAGTGGGATCAACTAAAGCCATACCTGCTGGATCAGGTTTGGGAATAGTATATAAAAATGTAAAAGCTGAGGAAATTTTACATCCTATCTGCCTTTTTAGGGGCAGTTGGCTGACTATCAGGAAAATAGCAGGCAGTAACACACACATCCTCTAAAGCGCACAGAACAGGATGAATAGGGGTAGGTTCTGGAAATCATTCTGTAACAACATATAGTATTTTCTGATGGACTAAGAAAACTCAGTGTTTCCACACTGAAAATACAGGCACATTCTAGCAATAGCCTCAGAGAAAAAGAACCCCCCACAGGGAGAATCAGAAACTGAGCTATTCTCTTAAGTCTGAATCAGAAATCTGAGGAAAGAAAATTGTATCTGTGCCTGCATATTCCTGTTCAGATTTGGAATCTTGAATCTCTTCAGGAAAAGAGGATTTCCTCTTTCTTTACCAGAAACTACTTTACAAGAAGGATCAGTACCTTGAATTAAACTCTGAGCCAAAGCCAGTAAATTACCGCTAAACAAAGAAAACTGAGGATGAGCAGATACATGCTTGGTTTTCTGTTTCTTTTTGACAGGAAAAGTGGAGCTCGCAGTGTTACTAATAGCAACAGCTTCCCAGGGATGGCCACAGCATTCTGACACAATGAGGAACCAGCCCTGTTTCCTCTCCCAGGACCAACAAGAGTGGTTCTCCCTTTTCCACTGAGTGGACTCCAACAGCCACAGAAGATGTGGCTAAGCCCTGGTCCACAGTGGCTGTAGGTGCTATGCCAGAGGGATCCTGGGCAAAAGATGAGTGGTCTGAGGTACAACAAATTGCCACAGTGGAGTCACCCACCTGAGGTTAAAACAAATTGCTAGCCTGCTGTGGTGGCAAAGGCTGTGTTTTCTTTTTCTTTTTGTGGCTGAAAGATGGACCTAGCGTGGGACCAGGAATCTGGTCCATAACCTAGACAAAAATGGTGCTTCTTTTCCAGGGAAGATAAGCAGCAATTGCCAGTAGACAGCTTCAGTCCACAAAAGTTACTTTTGCAACACAGAAGTAACACAGTACAAAGCACTTTAAAACACTATGCTAGCCCCACAAAAGAAAAATAAATACTATGTCTCCACAGAAAGTGTTTTCAATTACTTTACACTCCTTTTAAACTGGCAGAAAATACAAGTGCTCCATTTAAAAGTACTTTACAGTCTCAAGACAGTCCATTAAAACACAACACTTCTAGCTTTAAAATAACTTTCCTGAAGAGGACAATAAATAAAAAAAAAAGAACATGAAAGGTTTTTTTCCCCCCAACGTGAACGTATGCACCCAGGAAAGGAAGGCACAAGCTAGTGTCAATCCTCTAAAGCCTCAGAGGAATGTACGCTTTGCTGGCAGTAAAGCTCTAAAGGGCTTCACACCCAGATATGTCTTTTATTCGGGTCTACTTTAGGACCTCGAAAGCTTAATAGCTCGAATGCATATGGATCGAACCATATGCATCAAACTATTAAATAATCAACGTCCAAAAAAATAAAAAATGCACAAAAAAAAAATTGTAAACTAGTGTAGGCAGGGGGGCCACTCCCCACAGCCCCCGCTGCTTAATCGCATACATTGAAGTAAACAGAACTCTCCACCTACAGAGATTTCCATTTACATTTTCGATGTTTTGTGCTTTTGTTGTACTAGTGTCGAGAATATCGTATTCGATATTCTCAGACTTCAAGCACATAAAGTAGACCCCTTTTAGTCAGCTCAGCTCAAGCTGTTTGACAGTTTGAGTGTGTGGAAAGTGCCTTAAAACTTTGGAATCTAGCCAGCTGTTATATCATTGGCAGGATATAACCCATGCAGCCAAGTCTACTGCAGCAGTGATCAATTTGATAAACATCATATGATTGGTAATCTCCATGACTCTGCAAATCATTTACAGCTTGAGTGTGTAAGTGGTTGTCTTTACTGACTGCATACTGCCCACTAGTGCATTATGACTATAACTGTGCACTATAGTCATTTAATAATACCCAATTGTTAACAAGCCACGCTACCCAAAATATTTTGTTGTGGTACTAATATAGTTTGAAATAAAAGATTCTTGATTTTCATACAGTTCCTTCTGATCCAGTGGTATCAATTTATGACCAGAATGTACTTTCAGCTAGGATACTATATTCTGTGATGTTTCAAGCTTTAAAGTAAAACGTTTGCCATTTACAGAAAGATTTTCAGTCCAGTGATTTTTACAAAGGAAGCTGTATTTCTGCATTTTCTGAAGAAACATTATGCACAGCATTCACATACAGGCAATGTCTTATTACTTGACTGAAACACCAAAAACAGAATCCCGGGGACAATGTAAACTTGACTTAAAAAAACACATCACTTGCCCACTTCAACAAAATAACATGATCTTTAATTTAATGCTTTCATCCTTCTGCTTAGTTGTCTGAGTCAGAGTCAGAACAGACAACAGTTTTGTGTTACTCACTTAAAAAAACTTTCTTCTGACCTTCTTTCGGCCTTTCATTTTGCACATTTTAGAAACATGATTAAGCAGTCAGCAGCTACTATATTTTCTATTTACTGCTGGACGAGACATCTAGTCATGTAGATAATCACACCTTGAACTGCATAGTATCCACTCAGTTGAATACCTTTTATAATGAACTATTTTATCACAACAGAGCTCTTTGGTAGGCTTTTTTCATTAACATATGGCTTGAGACATTTTAACATTGTACAGTGTTTTAGCAGACTTATTTTGCTTATTTTGACAGACTTCTGGTTCATTTTAACTTTCATAGATCCAGATCCTAGGCAAGCTACTTCATTTGAACATCAGCGAATTCTGCTGCTCTATATGCATCCATAGCTTTTTCAAGAGTTAACCTTGATTTCAGTTTCCTCCCCATCCACAAAAAAGAAATTGATAATGCACGGGTTTTGCATTTCACTTTCTCAGTCTATGCCGCAGACAATTTCATCAGTAATGAATCACTGTGCTCTCCAACTTATAATTTTTAGTGATATATTTAAATTCAGTCACAACTGCTTGGCATTTTCAGGTCCATTAGTTGTTCTGTTGTTTTGAATGATTTTGTCATTTTTTTCTGTTTATTTCATGGGTTTACTCATTTTAACATTTTTCCCAAAAATATGAGTTGCTATTGAACATTGTACACAGTCCCTCTTTTTGTTGCCATCCTACCATCCAATAATACAACTTAGTATTTCACCATACATGCAACAGTTTTGACATTTCTCATCATAGCTAAACTTTCACTAATTTCTATTTTCTGCATCATGGTTCCATCATGCTCCCCACCTTCCTCCTCCATTCCACAGACTCTCACTGTATTACATTTTTTTTCAAATGTTTTTATTGAAAAGAAAATACCTTATAATATGCTAACAATAAACAAAACAACATTTTATGAAATGAAAAATATGTCAACTATTTACATTACTTACAAAGGCCTGAAAAAAGTCATAAATGTTACAAACATTTAAATAAAAAAAAAATATAAAAGACAATCAAATGATATTTCAAACAAGGTTGAAGTCTGTTCAGTAACTCTCAGTAAGAGATGAAACCTTTATCCAAGGGTTATTAGTAAAACTCTGATAGCTTCTAAGTTCTTCAATTCTGGTTTCTTTGACTATCATTTCTTTTAACAGAGGCAAAAAATCTTCAAATCTTGGAGAGAGAGTGGAGATCCATTTTCTTGTGATGCATTTCCTGGCTATTGCTAGAGTTGTCCATAAGAGATAAAAATTGGAGTTGTTCATATTATAAGCTTCATTAACATTTAAAAAAGTATTGTCTTGGTTAAAGAGAAATTATCCATAAATAAAGCTGAAAGCAATACTTCAATGCCTTAAATGAAGACAGTCATAAAAAGCATGGAACCAATCTGCATTGTAAGATGTTAAACATGTCCAGCAAATAACATTATCAGATTTGTTTAAATTTTGCTATTTTTTCAGGGGGTTAAAAAACTCAATGTAAAAAAATTCCATGTAAATACACTCCAGTATTGACCGGAGGAAATGAATTTTACAGAAGATAATAATTTAAATTTCTCTGTATAAGAGAATTTGGATGAAAGACCACTGCTCATTGTGTTCCACTGTTTAGTTGTTAAGGTGGTCTTATAATTTAATAACATGCTGTATAATCTGGCTATTAGGTTGTCAAATTTAAAGTCATAATATAGTACTTCAGAAACAAGTGAAACTAAGGGAGGTAGGTTTAAATATGATGATTTTTGAATAATTCTGCATAAATCTTGAGAATAGGTGATTACACTTTGTAGTAGTAGTAACCAATCTTGAGATGCCAAGTTGTGTTCTTTAATGATTTGAGCATATCATGTTTTAAAATCTTTAATACAATGTTGCCAGAAAATGAGAGTTTTACTCTCCCATTCATTGAAAAGGTTAACATGTAGCTTATCCGAAAAGTTTGTTGTGAGTTTGAAAGGGACCAATAGGTCAAGCCAGGTTTTGGCATCTACATTAGAGTTTACTATTTTAATAAAATTGTTGGAAATGTTTAGATTTGTGGGTTTTATTACATTATATTGAATGGTATGGCAAAGAAAATACCAAAACTTGTTGGAGAGGTTACTGAAGGAAACTTTTGATGTTAGTGGATTTTCGTTTTCCAATTAGAACTGTAGTTTGGATCAATCCAGTTTAGTAAATTTTAAATAACAATGCTTTAACATAGGTTTCAGTGTCAGGAATCTTCATGCCACCACAATCTCATGGCCTAATATGATGTTTATAAGCAATACTGTTTTTATTAGGATACCATAAAAAGTTTATTAAAGTCTTATTTATGGCTGCATTACATTTGTGATTCCACATAAAAAAGAAAAGTTCACCCAGACTCTACCACAACTTGATGTTCTTAGGATATTAACCCATTCTCCATCTTACCTTTAAAATCTGTAGTATCTACTCCAAGACCACCAATTACTGGATAGCCCACATTCTGCCTCTCAGTAGTCATCTTGGAATTAGTGCTTCTCTTTTGCTCCTGGTGAGAGAAGGAGCATAGGAACATTATTTCATGGGGACTGCTGATCACCAGAAAGCCTAACAACTGCTTCGTACATGCCAGTTTGGAATTTGTGCTTATATTTTGCTCCTGGTGAGAGAAGAGCAAAGTGCATAAATCCCTGACTCTTTCTGGCTGGGAAGTGAGGGTCTGTGCTTGATCTTCCTGACTGGTCTGGTTGCTATTCCAAGCATTTACCAGTGAAATGCTAGAACAAACCTACAGACCCTTACATCATCTGGGGCAAGATTGTGGTTTGCCAAACAGGCTGTGGCCTGCTTCACATCTTGGGACTGGTGCTACTGTTTTGCTTCTGATGAGACAAGAAGCAAAGGAGCATTGTATCCCAGCAGACTGATGCTATAGTGAGACCAACACTAGTAGTAGTCAAGCATTATCCACTCAGGTGACTCCCCTCTTTTCATCATTCTTGACAAGCTAATTCTTTCTTTTTGACTTCCAAGATGGCTGGACATTGAGTAAGAGATTCATTCTAGCTCTTCCAGTGTGAAAACAGAAACTTTGCATAGAAAGCCAGTGAAGCTAGATTTCTGGATAAATTTCAGTAACTGGCTAGTAAGTGCACTGCCTGAATGCTAAGGAAAAAAGAAATACAGAGGACCTGAAGTTAAATCAGCTACAAAAGGTGACAAAAAACACAGACTGGGAAAAGTACTGTAGCTGTTCAGCAGTGCAAACTCCAGACATGACTTCTAGTAACCTAGAGGAAAGTATAAGACAACTGCACACAGACCTGACTAAAATAAATGAAATACTGATGGATTACATCAACTCAAACACTAAAAGCATGAAAAAAATGGAAGATCTTTAAACAGATATTCAGATAAGGTGATAAAACTGCAAAATTCAGAGCTTGAAATGAAGAAAAGGCTGTCTGAATATGATACTGCACAAGAAAGATGTTTTAAAAAATAATAGAATTAGAGGACAGAGCACGTAGGGAAAACCTGAGATTTTCTGCTGCACCTGAGAATCTGGAAGGAACAGACTGTATTAATTTTATTAAAGGGCAAGTAAGCAACTGGACAGGTATTCCACAATAGGTATTGTTAATTGAAAGGACACATCATGTCTATGCTCCTCACCTAGTTATCAGAAAACAACCTAGACCTTTAATAGGAAAGATGCAATCTAACCAGAAGAAGGAGTTGAATCTGACAAAATTGTGGCAGAAGGACAAAATACAAAAAGTGTGGGAGACAGCAGAGTGTTTGTGGAGAATAACTACTCATTGTTCACCAAGCAGAAGAGGAGTAAATTTATCCCATTATTCTTGGAATGTCAAGAAACAGGCATAAGACTCAAACTGCTATACTCAGCTATCGTCACAATATATTTTCCTGGAGGAACAAAATCATTTTTGATGAAGTACATGCTAAGGAAGAAATTCAAAACTTTGTCCAACAAAAAGTGAAACAGAACAAGATTATGCTTCTTTTTCTTCTGTTAATAAAGACCACAGAGAGACCGTGCCAGTGAAGCCTTTTCCAATATTTCAAGAGAAAATGCTTGAGAGAAGGAAAAATACAAAAGAGTTGACTAGAAGAATCAAGAGTACATTGGAAATGAAGCAGAGACAGGGTTTGGGAGAAGGAGATGAACAGGAATAGAACAAGAAAATCTATAAATTTTGGACTTTCTTAAACTTGTAGGGGACTCTACAGCATATGCCCTACTTCATGGCATTAATGTTTGGAGAATAAAATCAGTAACTTGGAATTTGACAAATGTGGAATTACAAAGCAATAATTGTATTTGTGAAACATGACAGAACATTGGAAGAGGAAGTTACTTGATGTAACACCCTCACACACATTGCCAGCAAACATCTCTTGTGTATGCTCCTTCCACTTAAAGGAACAGTAATGGCTGCGGATTCACCCAAATGAGCAGCGTTAAACCTAAGTAATGCCTAAATGAAGTCAAAGTGGAACTTATCAATGCAGCAAGACCTTTTTTTCACTCTTCTCTCTACTATGTGTCTAACGTGAATTAAAAACACAACATTGAGAACACTTGCTCAATGCAGATAGCTACTTGGATTTACTCTTGGACTGGTAAATGTTTGAATACTGTTTTTTTTGTTTTTTTTTTACTATTCAATTACTTAACCTAGTTTAAGAAAAGTCTGGTCGAAGCATGGTTTTACAATAAATTTATCTGCAGCGTTCCATGTACTGAATTGTATTTTTTCAGCTAAGTCTTATCTGATATATGTAAAATTTTATCATTGCTCTATAAAGAAGTTACTCTGCTGGATATTCAATTAAAAAATGCTGAGGCATTAAGTTGGATGCCAGTAAATGATAGTTTTAAGTCTAACCAAGTAAGACAACATAAGACTAGTAGTCTTGAGGGCAATTATCTGATAGACTTTAATCTTTTTGCATCATCAATAGGTGTAACACATCGTTTGAGCTCTATTATCAGAATATTACGAGTTCTATGCTGATACTGTGGACTTGCAAATTTTGAAGAGTGGAACTGCCTCTCTCATTGTTACTGCTATTATATGAAATGGATGTATGTAGGTGAAGTGAACTGAAAACTGGATTGAAATGTGTGTTTATCAGAATATAACTGTCAATTAGTATTTAGGGAAGCTATGACTTATTATAAACTTTAGACACAGCTCAGCCAAGGATACTGAAGTTGAAATAGATTATCTGATGAGTTAAAACCAAATGATTTATTTAATTATTTCACTATATAGCTCTTTTAAAGCTCTAGAGTGTAGATAAGTAAATGGTCTCATTCACCCCAAACAAGCACAAGGTTTCTGCAGATTAGTCAGTGTATGGCAATCAAGGCTTGAATTTACAAACCTGAAATATCTGTTCTGAAACACTAAATACTCAATTTTGTTGCCAAATACTTAAACTACAGTACGATTAAGTATTCTTCTTTAGCTTCCACTATATTAATACTGTTGAGAGAAAGAGAAGCTAAGCTATTAATATCTATCATCTCATTGGTGGGCAAAATCATCAAACAAATACCAGCTTAATAAATAATTCCTAATTGTACTTACAAATAAGGAAAGAATAAAATAATTTTGCTGCCAATTATTGTTGAAACATTAAACATAGAGACCGAGGTTGACTAGGTATAATCCCATCTACTTTGATATACCAATGACTTAATTGGCTAGAGTTCGCTTGAGCTGTTTACGATCTTGATAACTCCTACCCTTAGATATACCAGAAATCTAACTATGGCTACCTTAAAGCTAGAATGCAGATAACGACAACACAAGTTAAACCATAGGCACCAACAAATAAACAATAAGTTACCACAGTTGCTGCCAAAGATCAAAAGGAGTTGAGTGGTACTGTGGTGTTAGTTAATGATAGACCTATCTTGGATAGTTTTATGAATGTATATTAGTTTAACCTTAGTACAAGAATCCAATCATTTAGTAATGCTAAACTTCAAAGGCTACACTCTCATATTAACAGACCAAATCTCATTGCTGATCTACCTTTTAGCCTTTCATCTCAAGACTCTTCTGGATATGGGAGTTAAGTGGGTAGGCACAGGTTTAGTTCTTGAAGGGTTTGATGCTACTAAGTCAGGCTATGATTTTGAAGACAATAGAGGGGAAGAAATCTGGTATTTTAAACATAACAAATCTTCCATAACAAACATGCTGGTATCTAAAGTACATCAATGTACGTACAATGTGGACGATAAACTCATGGAATGTGAGGGTACTACAACATAAAAAAATAAGTTATTGATGCACCTAGTATTCAAGTCGAAAGCTAATATCTTTTTTATGTAAGAAACCCATATATTAGAAGATGATTGGAAGGGGGATACAAATAAAAAATGGGTCAAAATCATCACTGCATTAGGAGATATCTCAAATTCCAAGGAGGTTGTTATCATAGTTAAAACATAATTCCAGGATCCTATAATTGAATTTAAGTCTGATATAAATGGTAGATGGTGCTACTTCACAGCATTGAGCCATAACTCAAAGCCAACTCTATTTCTCAATTTATACGGCCAATGTTCGAAACAACAAGATTTTATCTCTGAAATCCACAACCTAGTATGCAAATTTGCAGACCACTATTTTATAATAGGAGACTGGAACACAGTGACAGATCCTTCTGTTGATCGTTCTAGTAAATCAAACAAGCACAATCCCCAAGTGTCACTTGTTCTAGCTGACCTCATCTCAGACGTCCTCCTCCTTGACCCTGTCTCCTTTGGAGTAGACTCAGATAAAGGCAATTACTATACATATTACTCTAAGTCCCACAACTCTTGGTCTCAATTAGATTTCTTTTTAATCTCTGAAGGGTTTGTGAGGAGGAAATTAAAATACTTTAGTGAATCTAGATATTTATTGGATCATTCTAAAATTACGATAACTATTAATTGGGCAGATTCACTGCTGACATCTAATCATCGCAGATGCAAGTGGTCTTTAAATAATAACATTCTTTTTTAATCTGAAGTGGTTAAAGATGTTTCTGATATACTGGCAGAGCTAGATAACAACCTTAACAATACTAATATTCCTCTTGATATACAATGAGTGGCATGTAAGGCAACAATTAGAGGGCTTCCTGATTCAAAACTCATCTTACTTCAAAAAAGTGGGGAAGGAAAAGGAAAATCAATTGATTAATGAACTTAGGGACCTGGAAAGGAAAATGCAAACAACCCATTCTCCTGAGTTGGAAAAGCAAGTAAGCAAAGTACAAAAAGAATTGTTTGACTTGCACCAAGAAAGCTGCTCAATACAATAATTAAAATATATAGCAATATACTTTGAAGGGGCACAGGTCCCATCCAGAATGCTAGCAAGAATAATAGACAACAAGCAAGAAGCCCCTAGAATAACTCCCTTACAGTACCAAGATAAGGTATTCAAAACAGACGAACAAATTATAAAAATATTTAAGGAAATGTATACAGAAATCTATAGTATGAATACCCAACAAATTTCTAGGCATGAAGTTGAAAAATTTAAAAAAAATCTTGAGTCTCCTAAAATTAAAACTACCCAAACAGATTTCCTATCAGCCCCATTTAAACAGCAAGAAATAACTGAGATGATCAAAAATTTAAAAATGGGCAAAGCACCAGGTCCAGATGGATACACATCAGAATTTTATAAGACATTTAATCTCAGACTCTCCTCTATACTCTTAAAGGTATTTAACTACATTAGAACTAATGGGATAACTGATCTTCACCTGAACAGTTCCAAAACAATATTGATTCCAAAAACCAGAAATGACAGAGCTAATCCCCATAATTATAGACCGATTGCTCTGATGAATATGGATATCAAAATTCTAGCCTCCCTCCTTGCAGAAAGACTGAAGAAGATTATGCCATCAATCATCTCTCCTGAACAATCTGGATTTATGGTGAACAGACATACATGGGACAATACTCTAATGCTAGACTCTATGATTCAATTGATCAAGAAGGAAAAAATCCTAGATATGCCTTAGTTCTAGATGCATGCAAAGCATTCAACAGGGTTGGCTGGGATTTTCTATTCACATCCCGATCCTACTTTGATATCCCGAAAGAATTCATCAGTTTTATAGAAATCCTATGTAATAACTCACATACATATCTATATATTAACAGAGCTTTCTCAAGTCCCATCAAAATAACCAAAGGAACAAGACAGGGATGCCCACTTTCACCACTTTTATTCAACTTCTATATAGAACCTCTCTTCCTTCACATCTCGCAAAGAACATTCCATTCAATTCCAAGAATACTGAATTCCAAAATAATGTTATCTGCATTCATGGATGATTTAAACATTTACTTTGTACTTTGAACTCGCTAATACAGATCTTAAAAAACTGTGTCCTCAATACATGAATACTCAGCAGTTTCAAACTACCAAATGAATCAGAAAAAAAATCACATATATTTCCCATTAACTCCTTAAATCACAAAGAAGGCTACTTTCCAGAGTCCCTTTTTAAAAAAGTCTAGTCTATTAAATACATTGGAATAACATACGAACATAACCACTTATCAATGTCACAAAATAATGTGTTTAAAACATGGAATAATGTCACATAAGACCTAGATAGATGGAAACTCTTAAAATTATCTATGATGTCAAAAACAGCAATCATTAGGATGAATATCTTACCAAAATTACTATATCATTTTAATGCAGTAATGTCAATGATCCCAAACCACTTTTTTCATAAAATAAATAAGGAACTAGCCAAATTTATCTGGTATCGTAAATCAGTTTGAATCAGCTATGTAAAGTTAAGATATCCCAAAGAGAGAGGGAGACTGAACTTGCCAGACTTTCACCTTTACTACAGAATTACCAATGCACTCAGACTTACTTTAATATCAAACTTCCTCAAAGCATGGTGAACACTGGTCTCCAATATGGGTTAAAATCTGGCATCAACACGTGCTCTGCAGTAAAGTCAACCCCAAAGCCATACCTTACACAACTCCAGCTAATTTTAGGAGCCTCAAACTAAATGATACGTTAATGGCCAGCATAGAGATCTTTCAGGAATGGATGAGAACCTTAAAACTAGACAAGGTCCTAGCACTTCTTCAACCCCTTCATTTGAATCCAAATATTAAAATAAATAACAGGATGCTAAATCCGTTGGAATATCCACAAATTAAGGACTGTACGGTTTGGGACATCTATAAATATAGAGACAGAACACCACAAGAATTATGTGAAGCTTTACAGATTAACAAGAAATACACCATCAAATTAAGACAGAGTATGGAGATTCTTCCAGTAATAACCAGGGATTCACCTATAAATGGAAAAGACTTAATCAGGCTCTTAGGAATTTTGGAAAACTTAGCCAGTAAAAAGCAAGCAATCACAAATACCTACAAACTTGTTAGCTCTTTCATGTATGAAGACTCATTGATATCCTCCAAATATTGGGACAACAGAGGAAAAGCATTCTCAAAAGAACAGAAACTTAAAGCCGCCAACCTCACAGTCAAGCTTTCCCCATTTAAAAAAAACTAATACGTATACAGCTAACAATTAACAACAACATCTATTACACCCCATGATTCTGAATAAATTTAATAGTAAATTCTCGCCAGCATGCAAATGCTGCTTTTATCCCCAAGCAGATCTCTTACATGTTCTGTGGTTATGCAAATACTCACAGAATTTATGGGGCTCTCAAGATATGACTAGAAAATATGGGGTACCACAAATCAACCCTATGCTGGGAACTAGCAATTCTCCATATTACAGACCTGAATCTTACCAAACTGCAAATGCATACCCTAATCACTATATGCTCACTTGTTAAACTGTACATAACCAAAAACTGGTTAGATCTTACCAAGATGTCATGGAAGGGCTTCAAATCAATGGCCACAACATATATATATATCCTCTCAGAAATTGATTATAATGAATGCCAAGAAATGTATCTACTATCAGAAACTCTGGAAGCTACTCTTTGACAGTATCTTGCTCACTTGATAATACCTTAGTTTTAGGTTTGATGTACTTTGAACACTAGGAATTGGCTAACTGAAATAAATCTTGTCCCCCAGTATAGTTATAGACCTAATAAAATAAGATTACTGCATCCCAGAACTATAAATCAGAACTGACTTGCCTGTTGTTCCTCACCTCCTCATGATCAACTTAATAGCATTGTTATTGTAAATATTGTGTATAGTTGCAGAATTAGAGTAGGATTAGGTAATGCTCTGTTTTTTGCAAAAAAAATGTTAATAATGGTAAGTTTTGTGTAATTAACAGTGTTTTTCATGTACCTTTTGCTCTGTATTTTTACTTGATGCGCATGTTAATAAAATGTTATTGGAAAAAAAACATGACAGAACAATAAAATCTGGAAATATTGGACTTTTTTGGCTTTGTTTAACTTGTATGGAACTCTAAAGTGTATGCCCTACTTCATGTCATTTATGTTTGGTAAAACACTCAGGAGAGGGGAAGAGGAAGGAGAATATTAACTGTAAGTATAAAAAAGTTTCTTAACAGTACTACTTAAATGGTGCATGATTTTCTTTGCATGTTATAAAGTAAAGTTTTTCAGTTATTTTTAATTGTAACAGGGATACCAAGGTAAATAGATGGTCCTGTTTGTAGGCATTGCAATGTGCAAAAAAAAAAAAAAAAAAAAAAAAAAAAAATAAAACCAGAAAATCTGGTTAAAAGAGCATGACAAAAGAAAAATCTGTGTGCTTTTTCCTCATTCTCTTAGGGGAATGATTGAGATAAGGCCATTAGCTTAATCTAGTAACATGTTTTATGAAAACACAAGTAATTGAAAAACAATATTGTAAGGCTTTTTTTCGAGTAAACAGTTTTGTGTCTGATTCTCATGTCTCTAACAAACAATCTGATAAAGAGAAATGGCTCTGAGAAAATGTTTTCTGAAAGTATTCAAGTGTTTTCCCAGCTGAGCGGGCTATAAAGATAAGGCAAAAGCAGACAGCACTTAATAGAACCACAAGGTTATACCATGTGTCTTAGCATGTATAACCTTTCTTTTTGGTTAGGTTGAGTCTATGTGTGTGGCTGTCAGTGAGGAGTACTTATATTAATTGCAAGAGGAGCTCCAATAGTAATAGAAGAGGATACAAAAACAATAATGGTAGATCTGTAGTACTAAGGGGCTACTGGCAAGGGAGGAGGATTACACTGCCATGTAAATATATTCCACCAAAAACTGCTATAATGGAGTTTAAGAAAATTCTGGGAGAAATAATCATCTTTCAGCAAGGAATATTACTTATAGCTGGGGACTGGAATTCGATTTGCAATAGTGAAGATTTGTCTTGTGAGCCCAGAAGGTAAAATATAACAAAGATGAGTAGATTTTTAAAGAAATGTATGAACATATTTGGAATGGAAGATGTGGATTCAGTAGTAGGAGTTTGGAGTGAATTTACACATTACTCCCCAAGATACAAGAACTGGACTAGGCTAGACAGAATTTACATTTTTCAGTAACATATGCACTCAATAACTATTTCAGATCATGCACCAATAATGACTAAAATAAAAACACAGCATTTCAAAGAATTAAGCCAACATGAGAATGGAGAAAGGAGATTCTGCAGATAGGGATGACTGTAATTAGAGATACATACAATAGGCAAGAGGGGGCAGAAATATATTGGAGAAAACTGCAAAAGAACCAAGGTATTGGGAGCAAATAACTAGAGAGAGAAAGGTAATAAAATGGGATGATGTCAAGAACTTATTTGAAATACAGGCTAAAGAATGTCTTCCATATCAAGGATTGATATCAGGGTATAGACAAAGAGAAAGAAATAAAAGGGTCCTAACTAAAAGATAAGCACTGGTAGAGTTTTTAGTAGAATCTAGAACAGAAGTTGCTGTTAAGAAAGGAATCATTAGTAGAGCATATTAAATATTGCATGATGACTATAAGTATCAATCAAAGGAGGCAAGAAAGGATTGGGAAGAGAGATTAGATAAGCAATTCACAAAGAAACAATGGGGGGATATATGTATGTCTCCCAAGTATGGGACAAAATCTAGAAGATTTAGGATTTTTGCCTAGAAGTGTTTACATTGGTATTTTTATACCCCAAGCAGACTTCAAAGAATTTTTCCTCATGTAGACAGCAAATGTTGGAGGTGTGATGGGGAAGAAAGAGGTAACTGGGAACACATTTTCTGCGAGTGTAATAAGTTGGCAGACTTTAACAAGTCCCTACAGATTGCTCTGTCTGAGATACTGGGTGAGCAGATTGGAGTAACTAGGAAAATTATTTTTTGAGATATGATACAGAATAGGAATTACCTAGATATAGTAAGGCCTTGCTGAGTCTAATTATGATGGTTGCCAAAAAGCAATTACCAGAAAATGGAAATCAAAGTCTAAACCAACTTTACTAGAAATAGCAAAGATAGAATTGGGAACTGGGATCTTTAGAAAAGAGTAGGAGCAAATTACATAGGAAAAAATGGAAAACGTGGGATCAAAACATGCAGAGGAAGAAAGAAATTTAAAAGGAGGTAGGACTGGAATGAGCTATGTAACAGTTAACTAACAATGACTGGATATGTTAAAAGTGATCTATAATGTTTGCAGCTACAGTTATGTCAGCATTGTTTGGAATGTATACTCTTTGCAGCTGAGAGTATGTTGCTATGGTTTATTTTCATTTATATAAATATAACATGGCCTATGTCATAGATAATAATTTAATAAAGATGTTTCTTGTTTAAAAATAAATAAATAAAAACACAGGGTAATGAAATAAAAATGAGATACTGGCACTTTCCCATCCGTCTGTTGAAAAGAGAGGAATTTAAGGAATGGGTAGTGGAAATTCTTCAGGAGCAATTACAGAAGATAGAAATTTCTTCTGAAAATATAACTAAGGAATGGGGAAAAATTAATAGGGTAGAAATAAAAGAAAGGGAGATTTAAGAAGTAACAAGAATTATTTAGAGGGACTGACAAATGTTAAAGTAGTGCAAAATAGGGGTAATCTCACAGAACAAGAAGAGGAGCAACTGCGGAATGCTAAACAGAAAATAAGGGATTACCTTGATAATATGCATGAGTTTAGAAAGATTGCTATTAAGCAATTGTATTTTGACAATAATTTTAGAGCACAAAAACATTTAGCACAACGACTCAGGCAATAGAAAGTAGAAAGCTTAGGGAACCTATAACAAGGAAAACAACAAAGGATCCTGTAGCAGTATTAGAAATATTGTGGAAAAGTCTGTATAAAGCAGAGAAATATGGAAATCAAGAAAAGCTACAAATGGAAATGTTTTGAAAGGATCTATATTATATCATTGAATGCTTAAAAAAGCGAACGCTGATTGATTGACCTAATTTAAGGGAAAGCTTACAATCTCGAACTGTCAGATCAGCGATTTTTTTCCCAGGGAAAAAAAATCGCTGATCCAAAACACATACACACAACACAAGCACACCAAACAAACAGAAATCCACACACATACACCTAAAATCTGATACCTAACCCTACACTAAACTATGCACACACCACTAGCTACCCACTTACCTTAACCCAAATCCTAACCCTAAGGTCCGTCACTATCGCACACTCACCTCACCTGCTCCCTAACCCTAACTCACTTAAATCCGCCCTAACCCTCATGTCTACTCAATCGCACACACACCTAACCCGTGCCCTAACCCTAACTCACCTAAATCACCCTAACACTCACATCCACACAATCGCACTCTTACCTGAATCCGACCGGTAACTTTCCACCATAACACTGAAAATACCGAAGCAACAGAAACAGACAACCAAATTCTTTCCCTAGGAAAAAATTCGAGTTTCTGCTGCTTCGATATTTTGCAGTTTCGCGAAAATAAGTTCAATCAATCAGCATTTGCTTTTTTAAGCGTTTGAGGATATAATATAGACCCTTTTGAAAGAATTAAATATGCCAAGGTTAGAGGTAGACGAGGCTCAATTACTAACAGGATAGGAGGAAATGACATAAAAATGGTGATGTATAACCAATCTACAGGAAAGCCCCCAGGAATAGATGAGGGTCTGTGTCATATAATCGAATGTTTAACTCCGCGAACTTCCATTCATTGAGCCAAAAGCACTGAACGTGCATTTCAGCGTTGTGAACTTCAGCGAATTCCTGAAATAGGGAATGGCATTAGTTGGCCAACATCAGGAAATTTGCCCTTTTCCCCACTGGAGTGTGATATCAGAGTTGGCATGTATAGTTAGGGGGGTGTGGGGGGCACAGTCCCTCACCTGGGTGGGTTTGACATACTGCAGTTTGTCTGATGGTCACAATGTTGGCCAACTTATGCCATTCCCTGTTTTAGAAATTTGCTGAAGTGCACGTTCACTGTTTTTGGCTTAATGACTGGAGTTTCACGGAGATGAATGTTCGATTATATGATATAGACTTGAAGAGATGGTATCCCTGTGGAAGTTTGGAAGCTAGAAGGGAAAAAAACTGATAAAGATTGGGAAGGTTTGATTTAACAATATTTTCAGAGGAGGAGAAATGCCATCATCCAGGAAGAGCGAGGTGGTAGTTGTAATACAGAAAGAAGGTAAAGATCCTTCAGATCCAGCTTTGTACAAGCCCATTTCAATACTAAACCATGATTATAAAGTGTTCATGTCTATAATGGCTAAAAAAATGGCAAAAGTGATGCTAAAGTTGATAGCTATGGATCAATGTGGTTTTCTGGAGGGGAAGCAAACATTTGACAACATTAACAGAACACCGATGACCCAGAGGGAAATAGAAAGTAAGAAAATACCACTGTTGTTGGTGTGTCCTGATGCAGAGAAAGCATTTGACAGAGTAAGCTAGGACTTTATGAGCAGAGCAATGGAATACTTTATCCATAAATCATCAGGCTCTACTTATTAGTTGGTGGTATTTTATATTTATTTTTATTTTTTTATTTGTGTTATTGCTGTGCTACTTATTAGTTCCCCCTCAAGTATTTGACAGTGTCCTGTATAGCCACAGACACTTTGAGTTGAGATTTTCTCTGTAAAAGCACCGTTGAAATTTCACCAATACCCAGTTGCAAACAGGACAACAAGTTTGCATTGCCCTCAGAGTTGCATACTGGATACTCCTGACATTACTTTATATTCTCACTCCAACTGTCTAATCAATAAAAAAAGCATCTGTTGTCATCGATATGAACTTTTCCACTATCTCCGTTACCAGCTTGGTAGATATGGGCATCCTGAGCCAATGTGGAAATTGCCTCATGTTCACTGACAACAGGTTAATTCGCAAACAAACTAATATGGTATGTGAGAGATGTATTTACAAAATGTCACTAGAGTCAAAGGTCTCACATAAAAGCACTTCTAATGTCAATAAGGTTGACAGCAGTACACACACACTGCACCCACGGCACACAATTCAAAAAAAAAAAACACAGATCCACATATGTTGGGGCACTTAAATGTAACCTTTGTAAACCCCAAAAACCTCCTAGATGAGGTACACATAATAAACGCCCTCAGCAACCCCAAATGCACTCTTTCAAAACAACACCTGCATCAACACATATAGCCACATCTCATGCAGCCTCTAATTTTAAGCTCATAAGTCAAGCCACCACAGACTCCAACATTCTAGTCATTGAAGACTCCACTGTGGGACACACCAGGATGAGTAAGGAGAAAGTCATGGTCAGCTGCTTATCAGGGGCCAGTTTCTGCCACATTATACATGCACTCAGGTCATAGACCACAAGTATCAGTATGACTCAGTCATAGTCCATGTGGGTGTAAATGACCTGAGACAACCTCCATAGACTACATGCAGACAGACATCATGGAGCTCTCAGTGTGTGTCCCAGGCTAGTATGAGACTAGCACTGAGCAACATTTTACCATCAAGGCTGATGCCACAATATGAACAAAAAAAGACTGGCTTTAATAATTGGCTTAATTTCTGGTGTCATTCTAAGGGGATGCAATACTTGTCAGCATGGAAGGAGATGGTCAACAGACCATGCTGCTTCGCCAGGGATGGTCAACACCTCTCCCTTGTAGGCTTTCAAATTTTAGCTAAAATATTGTCCTCCACATACTTCCTTTTTTAGGCCTTGTCAAACTGAAAGTACTTCCAACACAGCAAATCAAAACCAAGAAAATCTAAAGGCGTTACTGCTCAATGCTAGGAGTCTAAAAAATACTTCATTCCATCATACAACATTTTCAGTGCAATTACATTGAACATGCCGTTCGTCAAACTGTCCATACTGAGATCATGGTACAGTGAGGATTAGGAAATTTGCACTTTCCCCACTGTAATATGATCTCACAGTTGATATATATAATTAGTGGTGTTTGTGGCAGGTGAGGGGAATTTGATGAACGACATTTCCAATGAAATGCTGTTTGTTGAAGTGATGGTTCGCTGAAGTGATATAGACCCAAAGTCTCACTAGTCTTTTATGCAAAGCCAAAGAATTATCATGAAAATTATCAGTAATGGCATAGGAAACCTCTAGGCACTGGACACAACCTAATTTGGTTACATAAAGGGCAGGTCATGTCTACTGAACCTGGTGGAGTTCTTTAAGAAAGTCACCAAAACAATGGATGAGGGCAAAATGGTTTGTACTGCCTACCTTGACCAGATCAAGTATTTGACACTATCCCCCACTCAGGTAGTGTTGAAAAAAGAGGTTAGGTACAATCCCTTATGTAATCCAGTGGATAGCCAGTTGGCTCACAGACAGGACTCAGGAAGTTACAATTGGGGAGTACACCTCTACAAAGAGGCCAATCACAAGCGGAGTCACTAAGGGATTAGTCTTGGGGCCGCTCCTTTTTGGCATTTACTTCTCTGAAGTCAAGGCCAATGTCAATGGCTTCTAGCTAACTAAATTTGCAGATGATTGCAAATTAGGAGCTAGCATTGAATCGACCACTGACACAAATGTTCTCCAGGAAAGGCTAACCCAGACAAACAACTGGTGCCAAACCCATGGACTAAAACTAAATGCCAAGAAATGCATAATAGTATCCTTCAGGAAGTCACCCACCCCTGGAAACTATCATATTTTCAAAATACCCCTAAGAGCTGACCCAGTAGTCAGGGACCTGAAGACACACATAGGTTCATAGGTGTGTACTAGGCTAATGGCTCTGGAGCCTTTACAAGCCTACCCCATAGATGTGCCCTGGCATCGTGCCACCCGACATTAGTTCCCAGTGCCTCTGTCAAGTAGAGCAACGGGAGTGATCCCTGGGGTGAACTTTCTATTTCCCATCCACTCATCAAGATTTCTCCTGAAGACGGCTAGTAAGGTGCCCTGCTTGACATGTATAGGAAGTCTGTTCCAGAGCATGAGCAGTCTCTGGGTTATGAACCTGTCCCTCCAGCATGTTCCGTTGATTGTGGTAATGAGGTTGAGGACTCTCGAGTGTTTGGTGCGGAGGGATTGGGATTTCTTTAGGTGTAGCATTTCTAACAGAGCTAGGTCAGACATGGCTTTGTAAGTCAAGCAGAGATTGGCTCTTAGTAGACAATATGAGACAGAGAATAGCTGGAGTTGTTTGAGTCTGTCCATGTAGGACATGTGTTTAAGGCCTAGGATCCTCTTCATGAGGTACTTTTGTGGCCTTTTCAGCTGTTGCATGTGTCTAGTGAGGTACATGCCAAATGGGGCATTAAACTCGATGATTGGCCTAATCAGGGAAGAGTAGAGAGAGATGATGACTTTCTTCCTGGATGCAAAACCCTTGGGAATATGTGCCACACAGAAAGACTTTCTGACCACAGTGGCAATGTGGTGGTCGAAGGAGAGGTTGCTGTCAACCTGTGTCCCCAGATCTCATATAATGCCTTCAGTGTTAAGTGGGCTCCCACTGATGTGGTAATTAGTGGGAACTGAGTTTTTCCCAAAGGGGATGACAACACATTTTTTGGCATTAAGCTTAAGGTCATGGTTTCAACACCAGTCATTGGTCTCAGTGAGGCCTTTCTGTAGGATGTCTACATCACTTGGGGAGATAATAATGCTTTCCAGCTTGCAGTCATCTGCAAACTTGGTCAGCCAGAGTCCCTCCATGTTGGCCTGAACTTCTGAGAAGTAGATACCAAACAGGAGAGGACCCAGGACTGATCCGTGTGGGACTCCACTCATGACTGGTCGACAGTCTGGCTTGGAGTCCACTACTTTCACACTATGACAATAGACAATAATCTAGTCTTTGACCATCACGTGTCTACAGTAGTGAGGAAATCATTTGATGTAGTACAAATTATAAACAAAGGTATGTCATCTAGGTCCAAATAAGCCATCGTTCCACTGTATTCAGAATTCATTAGACCTGCCATTGAATACAATGCCCCATTTGGTATGTACCTAACCAGGCATATCCAACAAATGGAATGTCCACAGAGGTTCTTCACTAAAAGAATACAGGGAGTAAATAACATGTCTTATGTAAACCACCTTAAGGCCCTATCCCTGTATTCTGTCTCCTACAGACTGTTATGGGGAGATCTATGCTTGGCATACAAGGCATTGTCACACCCCACTCTGATGGACCTCCTGCATATCTGCAAATCAAGCAGCACCAGAATTACCCATTCTAAAGACTTAAATCTTGCCTGTGATATAAACAGGACTTGTTGGAAAGACAGGTATGTATCCCAGAGACTACCCCTTCTCTGGAACAAGCTCTTCATCCATGGAAGGCAGAGTTTCTCCCTAACCCAATTCAAGTGTAACTTGGACAATTGGATGGAAAAAGGAAATTCATCCCTGGTTTGGCATTATATCTCTAATGGACACAGGCAGCCTGTAAATAGTTCATCTCCCAGGTCCTTGCTTATAGGTTCATAGGTAGGTACTAGGTTATAGGCCCAAAGGCCTACATAAGCCTAGCCAGCAAGGTACCATAGCTTACGCCACCCAAGAAAGTTATTTTCCTGTGCCACTGTCCAGTAGAGACACAGGAGTGACTCCCAGGGTGTATTTCCTATTTCCTATCCACTCATCGAGATTTTTCTTGAAGAGTGAACTTTGCTTGACATAGATGGGTAGCTTGTTCCACAGTATAGGAAGTCTCTGGGACAGGAATCTATCCCTCCAACATGTCTGTTTATTGTGCTGACAAGGTTTAGGTCCCTAGAGCATGTAGCTTGGAGGGATTGGGATTTCTTTTGGTGTAGCATGTTCAACAGCTCTGGGCTTGACATAGCTTTATATGTTAGGCAGAGATCACCTTAGAGTAGGTGATATGCTACAGACTAAAGCTGGAGTTTTTGAGGCAGTCAGTGTAGGGCATTTGTTTGAGGCCAGTAATTCTATTTGTGAGGTACTTCTGTGGCCTTTCCAGCTGCTGCAAATGTCTTGTGAGGTACATTCCAAAAGGGGCGTTGTACTCTATAATGGGTCTAATGAGTGAAGAGTAGAGGGGAACAATGACCTCTTTTTTCCTGGATGAGAACCCTTTTATGATGAGCTGTGCCACGTAGAAGGATTTCCTGACTACTGTGGCAATGTGATTATCAAAGGAGAGACTACTGGCCACCTGGGTCCCAAGGTCTATTATCACGCATTCGGTGTTAAGTAGATTGCTGTCTATGTGGTAGTTCATGGGTACAGAGTTTTTACCAAAGGGGATGACACTGCACTTTTTGACATTGAGCTTGAAGCCATGGCTTTGACACCAGGCATCTGTCTCAGTGAGGCCCTTCTGTAGGATGTCCACATCATTCGGGGACTTGACTATGGCTCCCAGTTTGCAGTCATCTGTGAACTTCATCAGCTTGTTAATGTTTCACCTCCCAAGCCCCTGCTTACACTTATCAGAGGTACCAGAAATTGTCAGATTTGGGATGCATGGCTAGGCTTAAAAAGGCCTTTGTGGTCGTTAGCCTAGTACACACCTAATGGACCTATACGAAATTAGTATTTTTTGCACATTTGTTACCATTGTTAAGCATTTAGCCTTATTCAGATTTGTCTTATTATAAGTTCACAGGTTCATAGGTGTGTACTAGGCTAATGGCCCTAGAGCCTTTACAAGCCTAGCCCATAAAAGTAACCTGGCATCATGCCACCCGGTGTCAGCTCCCAGTAACTCTACCCAGCACAGCCACAGGTGTGATCCCTGGGGTGAACTTTCTGTTACCCACCCACTCATCGAGATTTCTCTTGAACAGGGCCAGCAAGGCACTCTGTTTGACATGAATAGGAAGCCTATTCCAGAGCATGGGCAGTCTCTGGGGGATGAATCTGTCCCTCCAGCATGTTCTGTTGATTGTGGTAATGAGGTTGAGGTCTCTGGAGCATGTGATGTGGAGGGATTGAGATTTCTTTAGCTGTAGCATTTCTAGTGGGGCTGGGTCGGACATGGCTTTTAAGTCAAACAGAGATCGCCTCTAAGTAAACGATAAGAGACAGAGAATAGCTGAAGTTTCTTGAGCCTGTCCATGTAGGACATGTGTTTAAGGCCTAGGATCCTCTTCATAAGGTACTTCTGTGGCCTCTCCAGCTGTTGCAAATGTCTAGTGAGGTACATGCCAAATGGGGCATTATACTTGATGACTGGTTTAATGAGGGATGAGTAGAGAGAGATGATGACCTCTTTCTTCCTGTATGCAAAACCCTTGGTTATGAGATGTGTTACTTTCTGACCACAGTGGTAATGTGGTGGTCGAAGGAGAGGTTGTTCTCAACATGGGTGCCCAGATCTCTTATAACACCTTCAGTGTTCAATAGGCTGCCATCAATGTGGTAATTAGTGGGAACTGAGTTTTTACCAAAGTGAATGACAATGTATTTTTTTGGCATTAAGTTTAAGGCCATGGCTCCGACACCAGTCATTGGTCTCAGTGAGGCCTTTCTGTAGGATGTCTGCATCACTTTGGGAGTTAATAATGGTTCCCAGCTTGCAGTGGTCTGCAAACTTGGTCAGCCAGAGTCCCTCTGTGTTGATATGTACTTCTGAGAAGTAGATACCAAACAAGAGAGGACCCAGGGCCGGTCCTTCTGTGACTCCACTCGTGACTGGTCAGCAGTCTAACTTGGAATCTGCTACTTTCACTCTGTGGGTCCTATCTGTGAGCCAATTTGCAACCCACCTAGTGATATAGGGGTTGATGCCTAGTTTGGTGAGTTTATCAATAATTCCTGAGTGAGGAATGGTATCAAAGGCCTTTGCCAGATCGAGGTAGGCTGTGTGCACTGCCTTAACCTCATCCACAGCCTTGGTGACCGACTCGAAGAAGTCAACCAGGTTTAGCACTCCATCTGTATGTATATACAGACTTGTATATATAACAATTATTATACTTAGTTCTAATGCATCAGTTTTCATGTCTCCTATGGCTCTGACTGGCATCTACATCTCCCCTTAAAAAGCTCCATGGTGACCCTTATAAGTGCTCCTCCCCAAATGATGCAGGTCCATCTGCCACAACAGGTAGTACAGCACTCTCTTAATAATTCCCTAGTTGCACCATCTAACTTAATCCCTTTGCTATATGAAAGCTGGTGACCAGACCATTTTTAAAAATATTGACCAACGTTCCTGTCGCTCAAGCTGATCTACCTTCACTGCAGTCCATTTTGAGCTTTGAATAGTACAATGAAAAAACTGTGTTCACCATTCATGTGCTAGTAAGAAAGTTACATTTTTTGTGCTTTTTTTCAAAGTCAAAAGAAAAAAATGTACAAGTAACTAATTCCTTTGATATGGATGATTCTTTGAATGAAACAACTTCTATGGAATTTTTTTCTTGTGATTCTTTTTTTGAGAATGATGAAACTGTGAATGCTTACTGTCTATTACCGACAAATGGGATTAGCATAAAAAGTAACTATATACCTCCTTTTACTAATGAGGCAGTGAAATGTTTTTCCAGTATAGTGAATTATTCTATGCAGGATATTTTAAAAAAAAAGGAAAAAGTGTCTTATAATCTAACTAAAAATGAATGGGAGGCTTTAACGAAGATGAGATGTAGAAAATATATTATATTTAAGCCCTCAGATAAAGGTAATAAGTTAGTTATAATGACAGTAGAACAGTATTATAAGATGTGTATGAATAATTTAAATAATGAGGAAGTATATAGAATTGCTATATGGAAGGAATATGAAACAGCCTTGTCAGCGTATAATGAATTAATAAATAGGGGGTATAGACTTGGCTATTTTACCAAAAAAGACATAGAGATGAAATTTTCCATAGAAAAATTGTACTATGGCTAAATTTTACTGTCTTCCTAAACTACATAAAGATAGATATAATCCCCCGGGTCGCCCTATAGTGTCTGCTTGTAACTATTTTCTTCATAATATAGGAATTGTGTTGCATGAATTACTTTTACCAAAGGTTGTGCAGTTGTCTTCCTATATTAGAGACACCTTTGACTTTCTGGAGAAAATTAATAAAATTCAGTGGAATGAAAATAGGTACTGGATAGTAGTAGATGTTAAAAAATTGTATACTAATATTACACATGAATTAGGGGTGGAAGCTCTTAAATTTCATTTGGGTGAAACTCCACTTACTTATTATACAGTTGATTTAATACTGTTTTGTCTTAAAAATAATTTTTTTGAATTTAATGAAATTCTTTATCAACAAATTAAAGGCACAGCGATGGGAGCAGTTTTCGCTCCAGTATATGCAAATCTATTTATGGGTTATTTTGAAACCAAATTTCTATATAGAATGTGCTTTTTCAGAAGTCATGTAATAGAATATTATCATTACACAGATGATTTAATCTTTCTATGTGAAGGGGGTAGTTTAGATTTACATAATTTTATTCATGACCTAGACTGTAATAATTTTGGTATAAAGTTTGATGGAGCTCAGTGGGGAGATAAAGTTACATTTTTGGATGTAAATTTGCATGTTAGAGGTAATAAGGTAGTAACATCAGTGCATCATAAATTTGAAGGTGTGAATAATTTCATTAATGGGACTAGTTGCCATCCTCCACACTTAATATCAGCACTTCCCTATAATGAATTATTGCGAATCTCAAGATTAACTAGTGATGAACAACAAAAAGAATTAGAAATTGAGTTGACTTGTCAAATTTATCAAAAGAGGTTATAGTATAGAAAGTGTAGAACAAGCTAAAAATAATTTGAATTTTAATAATCAGACTCATAAACAAATAAAATATAGGGCTAAATCAGATAAAAATGTGTATAATCAACAAGTGGATAAAATGTTTTTTGTTACAACATATGGAACATATACAGAGAAATTAGTAGAAATTGTTATGTTTTATTGGACACATTTGTTACGAGATCCATGCTTGGGTGAATTGTTACTTCAAAAACCTATGGTGTCTTATAGACGTGGAAAAAGTATTAAAGATATGCTAGTTCATGCTTATTTTATTTTTTCTGCTGCCAGTTTAACTAAATGTATTTCTGATTATGGTTTTAAAGCATGTGGTCATTGTAGTATATGTAACCAAACAGTAAATTCTTTTGACTGTATAAATGGAAAGAAATTTAATGTGAATGGTAATTTTAGTTGTAACACAGAGGGTATTGTTTATGTACTCAAATGAATTATTGCGAATCTCAAGATTAACTAGTGATGAACAACAAAAAGAATTAGAAATTGATGTGAATGCAATTTATTTTACATAGGTGAATCAAAAAGGAGTTTTCGAGTCAGGTTCTTAGAACATCTGAGAAATATTAAAAATGAAAAGGTAGAAAGCCCTTTAGGCTTTCATTTTAAAAAATATCATAACAGTGATGGTAAGAATTTAACAGGCACAATTTTGGAAAAAGTACATTGTGTGAAAGGTATGTGCTTGAAGAATAAACTACAATGGAAAGAAGCACTGTTTATTTTAAAATTTGACACTCTACACCGTAAGGGGTTAAATAGAGAGCTTGATTGGAAATGGCTTTTGTAATTAAGTGTTTTTTAATTGTTTTATTAGAATAGTTTTTTACCATATAAAGGAATGAGAAATGGGTTTTGTTATACTCTGTTAAAAGGCTTATGCTGAGGCGCTGGAGAACATCAATTGTTGGTACTATAAAATAAATTCTTTGGATATACTGGCCGAGTCGTTTCTTGGACTATTTTTCCTTCTTGGTGGTTTAATACATTTTTAAAAATATTGACCAATGTTCCTGTCACTCAAGCTGATCTACCTTCACTGCAGTCCATTTTGAGCTTTGAATAGTACAATGAAAAAACTGTGTTCACCGTTCATGTGGTGGCATTTTCCACTCTTTGAATATAAAGCCGAATAAGAATAAGCTAACTGTCCTGACCCAAAGCCATGTAGTTCAATTTATATTTCCATGTGGATGGGCTAAACTCAAAATTCAGAAGCTTATATCCTCTCTTGTTGAGAATTGAAGTCTGATTGCCATCTAATTGCTTCTCTCACAACATCCCTCATAACCCTGGAGAACAGACATTCCGATATTATATGACGGTAACCTGCCTTAATAGCTGAGCATCTCCTGCATTCAACTTCAGTGTACAATCTCTATTTAAATAATCTCAGAGAGGACTGCTGCCACATATATATAAGATTAAACAAGCTAAATTGCAGTATGTATGGCGTACCTTTGTTAGAGTGCAAAGCCATCATTCAAAGTCAGACTTCTTTCTCAATCTGTATACTTAGAACATCATTCCATTTAGTCACAATCTAGTTTAAAAGCTGTTTTCCTAAATCATTCTTTTGTTTGTAGAAATAAATATATACTCCAAACTCCCCTTTTTTATCTTCTTTTTCCTTAAAAGGAGGAGTAAGCTGTCCTCCTGGATTATTTCTTGCAGCGTGTGAACCTGCAGTGCATTCCTTACATGCAGGTGTTACCACCACCTAAACTCAAGGTCCTTTATTGCCTTTATTGCATTATACTCTAGTGCTGAATTTCTATTTATATCATACACACAGCCATTCCTTTCTTGGCCCATCAGTTCCAGAATATTGGTCTGGAGTCTATGTGAACATCAAAGGACCCCCACAGTCATCTCCAGTGCATGGTCTCCCTCATATTTAAGCTCCATTTCCAGGCTTTCGCTTCCACCCATTTTCCTGTTTTCTCAGATCCCTCATTTTGGTATCTTAGGATCTTGCACCCCTCCCTGATATGTCCTTCATTATTGGATTTTCTAAGGAACCCATAACCGTCTTGGATATAAGTGTGCTCATATATATATATATATATATATATATATATATATATATATATATATTAGCATTTGGCTATAACTTTGTGGTAGCTTACAATATTAGGGAAGCCCACACCTCTCCATCTAAAGGGCATGATTAGTTTTTTTTTCTCTTTGCATTCTAGAATGAGTTCCATCCCATAAAATGTCTGAGACCAATGACTGAAATTTGTTCACATATTTTGATTTATGAAAATAAGAGAGGTTTCAGAGCAAGACAAGACTTAAAGGAGAATCTACATCATTATTATTTGCACTGTCTTGAGGAAAGGAAACTTTCTCTTCTCCTTGCCCAGAATTTTGTATTGCAGGCTTCCTAATAATGGTTTGGTTTTGGTATCAATAAGATAAGCCCTGTTATACATTACAATTATCCTTAAATAATAGCATTTTAAAACCACCTTTGCATTCAGACCATTTTGGGGATTCCCCAGCAAGTCTTAACTGCTCTTGATAATGGGAATAAAGAAGTTATGTACTCACCATAACATTCCATATGAGTTGTTCCATCTCGCCTTCATTCATCACTGATGGGTTCGGAGACAATCCTCGGCTCCGACACGGCCGACTAACAAGCTCGAAGTTCTCCAGTAGCTCAAGACCCCACCCCTTATCCCACAATGCACTGCTGGAATTACCTCAGATCTTGTTTGCTGCGTACCATATAACAATACAATAATTATTCTACCTAGAAATGAATACACATTGAAAAACCAGGATGAAGACAGCCTCCAGGTCAATTGTCAGCCAGGAGGGGGAAGGAGAGAGGGAGGGAGGGACGTGAGAATGAAGGCGAGATGGAACAACTCACATGGAATGTCATGGTGAGTACATAACTTCTTTTTGTGAAGTTGTTCAATCTCGCCGTTCATTCATCACTGATGGGTGGTGTCCCTAGCACCCTGATCTTGGGTGGCTCATGGCAGTACACTCTTCAGAACCGTAGAACCAAATGAAGCCCTGTCCCTGTAGGCCTTATACACTTTGTAATGAGTTATAAAAGTGTGAGGTTTAGACCAGGTGGCTACTGCACAGATGTTATCCAAAGGCAATTTGGCTTGAAAGGCTGACGAGATAGAAACTGCTCTGGTTGAATGAGCCTTTACCTTAGTAGATAACGGCATTAAGCATATGTGTAGGTGATGCAATCCGACAGCAACTTAGACAGGGTTGTTTTAGCAACTGGTTTACCTTTCCTGGTCTCAGAAAAGGACACAAAGAGCTGATCTGATTTCCTAATGTCTTTGGGTCTGTCCAAATAAAATCTAAGTTGTCTATGAACATCGAGTTTATGCAACATGTATTCCAATTTGTTGGTATGATTAGGGAAGAAAACAGGCAACTCAATGACTTGATTAATGTTAACCTCAGAACATACTTTGGGCAGAAAGGCTGGATTAGTTCTGAGAGATACTCTGTCAGGATGGAAGACCATGTAAGGGGGCTTGATGGAAAGGGCTTGGAGCTCTGACACTCTACGGGCTGAAGTGATGGCTACTAAGAAGATAGTTTTCCATTACAAGAATTTTAGTTCACAAGATGATGCAGGCAGAATGATATGAGATAACATACAATTCAAATTAAAGGGGGAATAAGGTGTCTTCACTGGAGGACTTATGTGAAAGGAACCTTTTAGAAAAGCCTTAGACAATTGGTGAGCCATAATATTCAAACCATCAATTCCTAGATGGAAATTAGACATAGCAGCTAACAGTACTCGTACCGTAGCTGCCACTGCTCCTTTATTGAAGATTTCTGTCAAGTATTGTAAGATAGAAGATAATGGCGCTTGATAAGGGTCAACGTTGTGGGAAGAAGCCCAAATGGAAAATCTCTTCCACTTACTACAATACAATTTTCTGGTGGAAGGTTTGTGGGAAGACAACAAAATCTGACTAGTGTCATGGGAAAGATTATAAAGCCTGGCTATGCGGGGAATTGGAGCAGCCAAGCAGTTAGCTTCAGTCTCTGCAATGACGGGTGAAGATCCCCTGATGGATGTGTCAACAAGTCCGGAACTGGGTCCAGGATCCATGGATCTTCCAGAATATAATGATAAAGAAATGGGAACCAAATCTGCCGAGGCCAATGAGGGGCTATGAGAATGATTGTCTGTCCTAGCGACTTTGCCTTCTGTAAGAATTTGGATATCAGGGGAATTGGTGGAAATGCATAGAGGAGACCCGGGGGCCAATCGTGGACAAGAGCATCCCTCAGGGAGTGACCTGGTGTGGGAATTATGGCAAAATAGCTTCTGCATTTGTTGTTGATGTGACTGGCGAAGAGGTCACAGGAAGGCAGGCCCCATTTGCAGAAGATCCTGTCTGCAATCTCTTGTTTGAGGGACCATTCGTGGGGCAACAAGATTGCTCTGCTCAGTCTGTCCGCTATTATGTTGGATTTGCCCGGGATGTGCGTTGCCAACAGAAAATGCTGGGATGACAGTGCCCAGTGCCATATTCTGAGGGCTTCTCAGCAAAGGGGATAAGACTTGGTCCCGCCTTGCTTGTTCAGATACCAGACCACTGACATGTTGTCTGTCTGTATTGCAATTGTCCCTAGAGGAAGAGAGTCCTGAAAGTATTGCAATGCTAGAAGTAATGTTCTCATCTCCAGATATGCAGATGTGATTCTTGATCTGACCATGTGCCTTGGGCAGTCCTTCCCTGAAATAGCCCCCCCCCCCACCCTATAAGGGAAGTGTCTGTGGTCACAGTGGCAACTGGAGGGGGAAGCATGAAAGGACGTCCTAGTGTGACATGAGGAGACGTCAACCACCACTGAAGATCCTTCTTGAAGGAGTTTGTTATCAGGATCATGTGACTCATTGGAAGTCCTTGGTAAGACCATTGCGTGAATAGAAGCCATTGAAGGATTCTCATATGCATCCTTGCTAAGGGGATTGCTAGAATCACTGCCACCATCAATCCTAGAACTCTCAATACCTGTGCTGCTGGTACTCTGTTCTTTGATATTAGTGACATGATGTGTTGGTGAAGAATAGAAATTCTTCCTGGCGGAAGGTGGAGAGTGGTGGTTGATGTGTCTAGTTCTGTCCCTATAAAAACGATATGCTGCGATGGCAACAAGGCAGACTTTTCAAAGTTGACTGTAATGCCTAGCTGATCACAGAGTGTCAGCATAGCCTCTCTCGCTTGAAGAAGTTGATGCATGGTGGTGGAGGTAAGGAGCCAATCATCTAGATACGGAAACACCCGGAATCCTAGATGCCTCAGATGAGCCATGACTACTGCCATGCACTTGGTAAACACTCTGGGGGCTCTAGTGAGACCAAAGGGCAGAGCTTGGAATTGATAATGATTGGCTCCCAGCCAGAAATGCAGGTGATCTCTGGATGGTCTGGCCATTTTTATGTGGTAGTACGCATCCTTGAGATCGATGGAGCACATCCAACTGTCCTTCTCCAACAAGGGGAGTATGGACTGTAGCATGACCATTCGGAACTTCTCTTTTCTCACAAATTGTTCGAGTCTGTTGAGATCCAAAATGGGTTTCCAGTCCCCTGTTTTCTTTGGAACCAAAAAGAAGCTTGAGTAAGTTCTGAATCCTGTCTGGTCTGCTGGGACTGGCTGGATGACTCTTTTTTTCTAGCAATCAGCGTACCGCTATTGCTGCTTCTCCCATGTGACTGGGTGGAACGTCCGGGATTTTTTTGATGGGAAGAGGCTGGGTGGAGAATGGTATGAAATACCCTCTGGAAATGATATTTCGTACCCAACTGTTATTTGTTATATTTAGCCAGGCTTTGGGGTACAAAGATAAGCGACCCCTGACTGCCTCCAGAGTAGGACAGGCGGGTCTCCCTTCAGGAGCACTGGTAGGACTGACTAGAGAAGTAATTGTTGTCACCCTGGTGTTGCGGATCCCCCTGCCATGAGGGTGGCTTCTTCCATTGAAACCCCCTCCTCTGCCTCTGGAGGGGGGCTCTCCATGTGTATCTTGAAAGGCTCCTTGGGCTTTCTGGAACCACATCTTTCCTCCCCTCTGACCTTTGGGAAAGGGTCGAGTGGGGATGGAATAACTGACTCCGATGGCAGACAAAGTCTTTCCTTCTTGCTTACACCTGGTTAAAGTCTCCTTCACCTTTGGCCCAAACAAGAATGAGCCGTCAAAAGGGTTATTATTAAAGGAAGACTTGAAGGGTTCCGCGAAGGAACAGAGTTGAGTCCAGGCTTGCCTACGGAGAGCGATTCCTGTACCTGTGGCTCTACTTGAACCATCAGCTGCATATGATACGAGATGCATGGACAAGTTGACTATCAAATTGAGGGTAGAGAGCTGAGTGGCAATCTTATCAGATACACTCGAACACAGCACCCTGAAGAATATCTCCCAACTCCTTAAGGAGATCTCTCTGCAGTCTGGTAAAATGTGTCAAGTAGTTCAGTGATCTGAGTGAGAAAGTCGCTGAACTGAAAATGCGTTTCCCATATCTATCCATGATCCTAGATTCTCTATTAGGAGGATGGACAGATGAGGAAGTCTCAAACATTTCCTTTTTGGTGGTTGCCACCGCCACCACCATGGCATCAACAGGGACTCCCTTGGTCAAAAAGGACTTATTCACAGGGGCTGAAATAAACTTATTAGGCCTCCGAGGAACAGGTTCCATAGATTCTGGAGACTCCCACATCCTACGAGAGGCCAGATCCATAAGCTCATCGTAGGGTGGAGATACCCAAGAGGTGGAAGGTTGAGACGCAAACGCCTTCAGGAGAACCGAATCATCCTCAGTAGGGCTCTTGGACTGCCAATCACCCCTCTGTCCAAGGATTTCAAGAATCTCCGCAAAGGAGATGTCCTCAGAGGGGGATCTGGGTGACCCTTCTGATTCATCCAGGTCCTTGTTTGATGTGATAGACTCCAGGGGGGAGTCCAAATGCCTCCTCTTGCATAATCTCTTCCTGGGAACCTCTTCAGGGGGAGCTTCTGGAGAGGTCTCAGAAGAGCAGGGAGCACTCTGTAGGCTACCTGAAGCTCTGGGTCTCTATGCTTGGGAGGACCGGAGGAAGCAGAAACAGACACAGGCACTTTAGGGGAGGAAGAGGCCAGACCTTGAGATGAGGAAGTCTTGGGAGACAACATTCGCCTCATGGCATCGAAAGCACCTCGGCTCTGATGAGAAGGAGTCGATGGCTCAGATGGAGCCACAATCTCCTCCCGCACTGAAGCCATGGGCTCCGAGCCCGAGGTAGGAGCCGAGCTCACCTGAGTCGAGGCCCCGAGAGGAAGAGTCGGCACCGACAAGTTGGTGCGGCTATCCTCCCCAGACCTGACCGGAGAGTGTCGGCTCCTAGAGTCCCCGGTCGGCACCGAGAATGTCAGAGCAGATGGAGCCAACAACACTGGAGCAGGTGTCGGCTCCAAGGGATCCACGATCATCAGGTCAGCCTTTTCCAGCTCATAAGGTCCAATATGGCTCGGAGGAGGAGCAGACAATTCAAGGGTAGTGGTCTTCGGCTCCGACGTTTGTGTCTGAGCCGACAGCAATTTAACTAGGCCTGGTGCCTTCAAGAGTTTCTGAACCAGCCGTTCCATATCCAGATCAGATAAGCTGACAGAGGACCTGGAAGAGTGGACAGATGGAGCTGATTGAAGCAACTTGGAAGGAGGTTTTTCGGTAATCAGCTCTAAGGCCATGTCCCGGTTCCGAAAAGAGCAGACTGTCGGCTCCGAGGAAGTGGAGCCAAAGTCACCACAATTTCTGACCTCTTTCCTTTCTTGGATCTAGAATCAGTGTAAGACTTAGAAAATTTGGATGATTTGATCCTGGTCAGACAATGCCTCAGAAAAGGGGTGCTTAATGATACCCGTATCAATCAATTTCCTCTTCCTTTCAGCTAACACTCTTGTGGAAAAGGAATGACATATGCTGCAAGACCCTTGCAGATGAACTTCATCCAAGCAGTAAACACACTGCACATGGGCATCTGTGACTGACATTTTCTGTCCGCAGTCTGGGAACTTTTTAAACCCAGACTTTGGATGCTTGTCCTTATCTTCAGATATTACACAACTCAAGCACACTGATTAACTAAGAGCTGCTTTAAACTAAGTAACTCACACAAACATACACACAACCCAAAAAGGGGCACTAACAACTAATAACTACAAACAGTAATTAGAGATCCAAAATGATAATCCCAAAGGAGATCAGTGACTAATTACTAATTACTAATCCTAAGGCCAGAAGGCTGAAGGCAAGATATAATACTGAGGAAAGGGGTAAAAACACAGAAAAAAGTACTATTTACCAACTAGTATATCTTCTAAGAATAGAACAAAGTATATAAAAAAAGTGAAATATAACTTGCTGAAAGTTGAAAAACTCCCAATAAAGTCTTGAGCCAAGCTGGACACCAAGAGATTCGTGCCACGGCAAACTAGATCTGAGGTAATTCCAGCAGTGTGTTGTGGGATAAGGGGTGGGGTCTCGAGCTACTGAAGAACTTTGAGCTTGCTAGTTGGCCGTGTCATAGCCAAGGATCAGCTCCGAACCCATCAGTGATGAATGAATGGCAAGATTGAACAACTTCACATATTTGAGTTTTGTTCTCATGCATTTCTAGTCCTGAGATGCTATATAACTTCTGAATAAATGTTAATGCCTTAGTTACATTCCTTTCAGGTTGGGACAGCCATAACACACAATCATCAGCAAACTATGTGAAAATTAGGCGACTTTTCCATTGGAAGGGGTATACCTAAGTATGAAATAGGCTTGTTTAGAAAGCATATAAAAATTCTGTGGCTATAACAAATAACATTAGGGACAGCAGGCAATCTTGTTGCATACCTCTGCTCGGATGTATAGTCTACAACATGTACTCATTTGTGGAAATGATTGTTTGGGATTTTTTTATACAAAATCTGTCATTTTGATATAAATGTTCATGGTTTACATGTAGTAACATATAAATGGCCACTTTACAGAGAAATAGGCCTTTCTAACCTATTAATACTTTCTTGGAAGTCAGCCCATCAATCACCATCATAACCCCCTTAATTCCATTATTTCTTTTGACAGTTTCTGTTAGCCACCATTATTTCTTTTGACAATTTCCTTGATCCAGTTTCACTGATTGTATAATTTTCATATAATCTCCAGCTTTTCCCTCAACTGTACCAAATTGTTCCCTATACTCCAGAGCTAATATGTTGCTAATATGCAATAATCTATTACTACACTATTTTGGTCCCATAAGTACAGGCTATAATTTTTTGTACGTTGAAGCCTTTTGTCCAGTAAAAGCATTTATACCTTTCCTATTTGTCCTTAATTACTTGATAATGCCAATTTATTTGCAATTTATTTTCCACATTGATCATTTTTAAGATCTCCCTGCTTTTAACGTGTTGTTGTTTATACTCACTCTCCAATAAAGTTACTCACCCTTCTACATGAATTATTTTAACTAGTCCCTCTTTTTTCTGTACTAATGCTGAGACTGCCCCTCTTATGCTGACTTAAAAAAACACAACAGATAAGCCACATCCCTTTGTGACATCCCCACTCTGAACCAGTAATCAAGTAGCCTGATTCCTCACCACATTGGAGAGGGATGTTCACTTGGAATAAAAACAGATACACACAGTATTTCCAGATGCAGCTCTCTGCATCAAGTACAAATTCCCTTAAGAGCACACAGGGCGCACACACAGTCCAGAGTCAGTATTTCTCCCTCTGTCTCCAGGTCCCTAGTAAGACTCCCCATTGGCATAGCTTTAGAGCAGAGTCCTCAACCGAGTGTCCAAGCCAAGTCCTCCACCACCTTCTGTGTGAAACCAGTGTGTTTTGTCCTTGCTCCAGGTAGCTGGCACACACACACTTTAAGATTTTATTTCAACACACACACACAAACACCTGGGAAAGGCTGGCACTGATTTACTAGCTATGCCCCCTTCTGCCCAGACTATAAGGTAGCTACTGCCACCAGACACTTTAAAGCCAGCTACTCTAAGGCTCTTACAATGGTACCCAATTATACTGAGTGAAATTAATATTAATCTAAATGGTAGTGTTTGACCAATGCAGTAAGGCTTTCAGGAGCTGCCACAGGGTCACCAAATAGATATAAGTACTCTCAAAGGTTAAAATATTCTGTAAAGGACCAGCCAGAATGAAACATTTAAATATATTTAATAATAAATAATAAAAACATGAAAATACTAAATATCTATTTACAATAAACACCAGAGTTTCAATCACAGGAAATATTAAAAATAACACAGATGAATAGATTCACACAGATACAGAAAAAAAGGACTAATCTCATTATATTTTCCTGACTGATATAAAGAATTACTATTCCTTGGTCACTTACTGGAACAAAGCAAGATGAAGTAGGTGAGGGGTGCTTCCTTGTCAGGTTCCAAAAACAGAGTGCTCTGACACTTTTCTCTCATCTGGTATTAAAACATAATTTTTGTCCTATTCCTGTGAATGACATCACATACATCTGGTCATCTGACTTCTGTTTTCCATGCTACCCCCATTGCTGGAAAATGAACCAGAATTTAGCATACATATGTGTTACCATGCACACAGAGCTTTGCCGAGATTTGTTACAGCATCTGGAAGCTGTAAAGCCATAAAACCCTTCCACTCTTCCTACAGGAGCTAATACACCATTCTCAGGCACAGACAATTAGTCTCTGGCTGCAATCAGAACTGTAAGATACAGTCTTTTTGGCTTAAATCAGGTAATTTAATTTCAGGATATTTTTCTAAAAGTCAGCTGGGGCTGAGCTTAACCTCTTCTTTCCAGAATCCTATGTTAAAACATATACATTTAATCAATTACAATACAGTCAGGACCCACTGTTGGTACATTTTTTAACACAAGCAGCTTTACAAATACATTTTTCAATACAAGCATCTGTACAAATCAGTTTGAAATACAAATGACATAATTCTTTACAAAATTCCAGCTAGCTGTGTTGACATATGTTATACATCCACTGCCCTACTTCTCCTGGCATAGCTGGCAATACCTCACATTGTCACGCACTTCATCACCTGTTATGATTTAATTTTCTGCCTTATTGTTTCCTTGGCCTTGGCCTGGGCCAGTTTGAATAAAAGTGAATTAAGTCACCATGATAAGATAGCAGCTGGCTTTTTCTCATTTACAAAAGTATAAAAGTAAAGTTCACTGTTGCATGGTCTGGCCATATTTTGGGCTGCATGCCTATGCTTAAATTTCCAGGCATGGCCCTTGGAAAATAACCAAAGGTCAATCTGGCTAGCCACTCTCTGCCTTGCAACCAAGTAGGTATAATTTTTTTTCCATAGGGTGTGTCATCCTTCACCCATCCTCTTTCTCAGAGTCTTTCATGATCATCCTAAGCATAGCTGTATTTTTTTCAATTCCTTTCTCAATCCTCAGGTAACCTAACTACTATGGGGTCTACTACTATATTGAAATATTCTATTCCTATTATGATGTCATTCACCATTCCCTTGTTTCACCAATTGCTTTATGAAATCCTATGGATGTAGCAGTATCTTCATTATTGGGGACCATAAAAATTCTAGATCAGTAAGTTCGGAGACTACATTTTAAATGGGCTATGACCCATGATTTTGTCGGTTAGCTCTTTTATCCTGATCCATCCCAAAGTATTATAAACAAGTGTTACTACTCTTCTTTTAGCAAAACTACAGCAACTTGCACATCCCAGCAAAGCCATAATCTCCATATCCCTTGTTTATCCTTAGTCATCATATTGATTTCCTGTAAACAAGCCTACTTTGCCTTGCTTTGTTTTTGTTAATATACTAGAAAATCATCTTCCTTTTGTGTGTTGTTGACATGTCACACATATTTATGACATTCATACAACAGAGTGCTGCTGTCCTGTGCATCTCCTGAACTCTAACTATACTTTCATTTCCTTGGACTGCTGTTTAGCCACTTACCCATGGGCATCAAGATGTGTTTTCAAATCCCTTGCCAGTCTGCTTGTACTTTCTTGTTTTGAGTCATTTTGATCCCTTAAGTCCAGGACCAGGCTGCAAACAGAATGATACCCTTTATTTGCATGTTTAAAAATACCCTAGTCATGTTCTTCCGACTTCCATCTTAACCACAACTTAATGTAATAACACAAAAACATGCTTTGTCTCCCTTTTACATTTACAGTACAGATCACATAGTACTAATTCCTCTGATTTAAAACTTTCTTGAGAGTAGATTCCTAGTCCCCATTGTACACTGCCCTCTCTCACAACACAAACCTTATATAAAAGAAATAAATACCTTCAAGCCTGCATACTTTATTGGCTTTTCAAGAGGAATTAATAACATATTTTTGCTGTTTGAGGATTCATATATACAGTACATAAACACAAAAAACATTGTTGGGTTTATGTCAGCTTAAATTCTTCAAGTTCCAGCTATACTAATCTATTAGCTGGGTGATCATTTTAGGAAGCAAAAAAAAATACAGGAGTGATATGTAAGGGGAGAAAGAGAAGACCACTGTTGAGCTTTCCTGCTGCTCCTCAGGATTTGATAACTTCCTTCACATTACCTTGGATTTCACCAGTCCCCTTCTACAGCATCTCACATATTTAGTGGAATTAGAATGTCACTGGCTCCTGCTGGTGATACCATATCTTGTACTGGCTGGCTCGCCTCAAAAGGCTACAATAGATTCTACCTCTGCTATCTCTATTTCTGGAGCCTGCAAGTCTAGTTCCACTTGCCCACCCTATTCATCCGAGTTAGGTAATGTGCAGAGAGGTTCATACTGATTGGATACATCCATTATTTCTTTAGAACTGTTGTTCTGTTGAGCTGACTTGGATCTGTATTTCTACTTCTACATATCTTATTCCTTTCTTGCTTTGCCTTTCTGTAAATCCATAGTCTTTGAGTGGGAGGGTATTCTGGGTCTCTCCATCTTTTCTGGAAAAGATTTGGTGCAGTCCATTATGTTTCGTAAGTGAGCAGTAATTTCATAAAATATTTATTTAAGGGCCTGCTTTGGTGGTTGTAGGTCGGATACATCTCCAGGACAATGGTTAGCTCATGTGTGTGTGTTTTACCCCTCAACTTTGAGTTGGGGGCGTAGTGTGTTGATCTGCATAGGGAGCAGTTTCAGATAGCCACAGATCTGATTTCCACTGTTACACTCCAATTTCGAAAACATTTCAATGCTGTAAAGCCCCTTTACACTCTAGAGAAGTGCTTAACAAAGATCTTGTAAGTACCCCTTGGTACAGTTTTGCTCTGATCACCTGCTATAGCATAACAGCGGCCAGTGCAGGCCACAACAGAACGGCAGAGAGAAAACAAAACAACCTTAGAAACTGACACTGTAAGGCTGCCACAAAAACGCTGCATAGTGAGTGAAATGCTTACAGCTTTTAAATCATACTTCTTAGGTGCGAGGATTTACTCAGAGTATTATGATATTGGTCCTCGACTGTAATTAGTATTTAGTAGCATTTGTTGGGGGGCGGGGGCTCCATACATTCATAAAATGGTACAATATAGTTAACAATACACAGTTAATAATGTTTAAAAACAATTGTTCCCCACGGTTTCAGTACGTTGCAAGTCAGTTACAAATACTTAACTAATAAAGTATAACAAAAGCAATAGCTTACAAGTAATAAAAAATATAAAGTGCAGCATGTGGTCATTGGCAGTAAAGCTCGTTGGAAAATAAGGTTAGGATTATGTACAGGTAAAAATAAATGCTAGTACAGATAAAACATAAAGCAAGAAAGTCTGAGGGTTGAAGAAGTCGTCGGGGAAAATGCTTTATTTTTGTTTTTGTGCTTGTACATTATACATGGTGGAAAAGTAATTAAGGGAACCTTGGGGAAAATGATTCATGTTGATGTCATTTGGTAGTGCTTGTGCATACATGGACAGACTACTGAGAGGGTTGTTAGAGGAAAGGTTTCATTTTTGGTACTTCTGCATACAAGGGCAGACTACTGAGAGGATTTTTTGGGGGAAATGTTTCATTTTTGGTACCTCTGCATACATGGACAGACTACTGAGAGGATTGTTAGGGGAATTGTTTCATTTTGGTACTTCTGCATACATGAACAGACTACTGAGAGGATTGTTAGGGGAATTGTTTCATTTTGGTACTTCTGCATACATGAACAGACTACTGAGAGGATTGTTAGGGGAAATGTTCATTTTTGGTGCTTGTGCATACACGGACAAACCTGACTGAAGGGCCCAGGTCAGTGGAGAAAATGTGTCATTTTAGTGCTTGTGTATACATGGACAAACCTGACTGAAGGGGTCATTGGAGAAAATGTGTAATTTCGTTGCTTAATGCTTGTGCTTACATAGACAAAGTGAAGGGGTTGTTGGGAAAAATGTTTAATTTCTGTGCTTGTGCCTACATGGATGGACAAAGTACAGAAGGGATCCTTGGGGGAAATGATTAATTTTTATGTCATTTGCTCCTTCCATGCATGCATAGTCCATGGACAGACTATTGAACAGGTCATTAGGGAAAATGTCTCATTTTGGTGTTTTTCCATACATGGACAAACTGCTTAAGGGAACCTTGGAGAAATGATTAATTCTGATGTTGTTTGCTTTTTATGCATACATGGACAGACTACTGAGGGGAGGTTATTAGGGGAACTGTTTTATTTTGATAGTTGTGCATACATGAGAAACTATGAAGCAGTCTTTGGGGGGATTTAACCCCACAGCAATGTAGTTTTCATTTATTAGTTATTTCTTGAGTGTTTATGTTACTACTGCATGGGTTTATAGATTTATGCTGGACCCTTTACTATTTGCAAATGTATTTCTCAGAAGTCTAGGCAAAAGGAAAATGGCCTGTGGGAACATGGGTACAGCTGGCATGGCTAGCCTGGTAAAGGTCCGACCTATAGCCTTTAGCTTAATGACCTCCTATAAATTTGTGAACCGTTGATCTTATAACTTTGGATATTAATTGCTCCTTACCGAGTCTTGGTTTGGGGGCCTTTCTGTAAGAATGTAGTGTGAGAATGAAGAGAGTACTGTACTATGTTAGTAGTTATGCAAATGTTTTTTGTGTTGTGCACTTTTGTCTGTATTTTTTATTTCCAAGGAATGCAATCCATCCAAGTTGGAAACTTCTGGTAGAAGCCTTACTGTGTTTTAACGTAATTGGCCTGAGGGATTCACTGTGCAAAAGTCTTTTATCCTGTTGTGATAAGACTTGCATTTGCACATTGTGCAAAGTCAGTTCCCTGTGCCGTGCGTGTGTGTTTATGTGTTTATGTATATATATATATATATCTATATATATATATATCTATGTGTATATATATATATATATATATATATATATATATGTATGTATATATATATATATATATATATATATATATATGTATGTATATATATATATATATATATATATATATATATATATATATATACACACACATATGTGTGTGTGTGTATAAATATATATATATATATATATATATATATATATATATATATATATGTAAATATATATTTGTGTGTGTATATGCACATACATGTGCCCCTCTTGCCCCCCCCCCCCAGTCTTCAACAGCTTCCGGCACCTATGAATACTGGGAGCTCACAGCAAGCCTTCTGCCATGTATACATGCCCGTGCAGATCCCTTACTTGATTTAACTTTTGAATTTTGCCTGGTGGTCTACTAGCATCATTTATGGGTTGTGCCACTTTTTGTCAGTTTAATCACTGGTGGTTCAGTGGTTGTACCTTGCTGAAAATTGAATGAGAGATATGATATTGAATGGTCTATTGTCATCAGTTTAACCATTGGTGTTTCAGTGGTTGCACCTTGCTGCCCATTGAATGGACTTTTGTTGTCAGTTTAACCACTGATGGTTCAGTGGTTGTGCTCTGCTGCCCACTGAATGGAGTACTGTTGCAACTTCGCCCCTTCAGCTGTAAAAGTCCACACTTGCTCCTCATTCTGTATGATGTGTAGATTCTTTCAGGACTGCCACATACCTATTACACAGGTGACACAACAAAGAAACACAAGAGCCAAGCTGGATGCATCCATGACACACACACACACACACACACACACACACACACACACACACACACACACACACACACACACACACACACACACACACACACACACACACACACACACACACACACACTCATATATAGCATATAGGAGCAGGAAGCCATAGGATCTAGAGCATAGCGAGGGTTTAAGGGAGCAGCCACTCCCAATCAAAAGGTACCATGGATACAATTGGCAGTACCGACATTCAGTTTCTGAATACCGGTACTGCATCCCTAGTCAGATCTGAAGCTCATTAGTGTTCCATGTGTGGTATATGCAGTTCCATCATTTAAAAATAAATGGTGATACTGGCTGCATTCAAATTCAGGGTTGAGACATTCAGTGCTCTGTGTATGCTTTATTTGGCTGTGTTTTTTCAGACTCAGGAGAGGCAGAGGGCATCAAGGACAGCATGGCAGAAAATAAGGACATATCAGAGAGAGCTTTTGCTGCAGGTATATAGCTGGATTTCTTTTATAGGCTTACTTTGTACTCTTTATTTGGTGCCTGGTTCTACGCAAGAGCAAATACAATGCATTTGGTGCCCTTTCATTGGAGAAAGCACTAGCAATGCTATTTAAGCAGGAGTATGTAAGCCAGGTTGCATTATTATAAGTACTCTGATCTGATTAAAATAAGTATGGAGTATAGTCATGACAGAGTTCTGCTACTGGTTTCAAAATATAAGCTACACTGCATTCTGTAGCTCCTTACACATGGCTTCTGTTCGTGCTGTGGTGGGTTCGTTGATGCATGTGCACAAAATGACTGATTCCACACAATGAGGAATTACCTTCTTTCCAAACAAATTCAATATCTTATCTATACAATACTGAATTGTGCCACACATATTCACTTAAATTCATAATTCACACTCTCATCATAACAGAAAACCATTGCACATACATACTTATACCATATTCCAAGCAGATGAAGTTTTCCTATACAAGATCATTCTGCTTTACAGATCTCGTATTTGTGTTAAATGTACTGTCCTTACCACAATCTGCCTCTCGCTAATTGCATATTACATTAACATAATCATTTTGCATCACCTACATAAAGAAGTTATGTACTCACCATAACGTTACATCTGAGTAGGTATCTTCATTTGTCAGCAACCTGTGGGTTACGGATCCGATATGGATCCGAGCCGGCAGCATACCAAGCTAAAGATCTGAGCTCCAAGCACCACCCCCTTACCCATACCTCCCTGCAACCTCCTTCCAATCCTCAGATCACGTTTGCCACCTGCACAAAACAACAAAACAAACTAACAACCTGAGAAACCTGACTCAGAGACAAAACAAAACTCGAGCATCCAAACCTCGAGTTCAGTTAAATAACCATTCAGGTTAGGGGGAAGGAGAGAGGGACGGTTGCTGACAAATGAAGTTACCTACTCAGATGGAACATTATGGTGAGTACATAACTTCTTCATCTGAAGTAGTTAACTTCATTTGATCAGCAACCTGTGGGACAGAGTCCCCAGCTACCCTAAATCTTGGGAGGCGAAGAATATTCCGGAGCACTGCAGAGTCAAAAGCAGCCCTTCCTCTAGACACCAAATCTAGCTTATAATGAAAAATAAAGGTGTGAGAGGATGCCCAGGTAGCCGCTGAACAAATGTCATCCAGGGAAACTCTAGACCAGAATGCAGCAGACGTTGCCATAGAACGTGTAGAATGAGCATGAACTCCCATTGGTTCTGGGAAGCCAGATTCTCTATATGCTAAGAGGATACAAATCAAAATCCACCTGGCAAGAGTCACTTTAGAAATCGGTTTCCCTAGAAAAGATTTTGCAAAGGAGATGAAAAGTTGGTCAGATTTACGAAAGACAGCCGCCCTACGTAAATAAAAACGTAACTGTCTGTGAACATCCAGTAAATGAAGTTTATACTCCCCTTTGTTCTGGTAATTGGGGAAAAAAACTGGCAAATTAATGGATTGATTAATGTTTGTCTCGGAAGCAACTTTGGGAAGAAAAGCAGGATTAGTCCTGAGAGATACCCTGTCCTTGTGAAATACAAGGTATGGAGGTTTGATAGAAAGAGCCTGAAGCTCTGACACTCTCCTGGCTGAGGTAATGGCTACCACAAAGGCCGTCTTCCATGACAACAACTTCAGATCAATGGAAGCTGCGGGTTCAAACGGAGGCACAACTAATGCCTGAAGAACCAAGGTCAGGTCCCACGGTGGGGATGAATTTCTAATAGGAGGTCTCAAAAGAAAGGTACCTTTTAGAAAGGCCTTACAAATTCTGATAGCAGCGAGAGAACCGAAGTTGTCCCCAATATGGAAATGGGAAATAGCAGCCAGCTGAACCTTTACAGTAGATGAACTGGCCCCCTGCTGAAAAATATGAGACAAGAATTCTAGAACCGCTGGAATAGGAGCGGTAAAGGGATCCAAGTTCTTACGTGAAGCCCAAATGGAAAAACATTTCCATTTACTATTATAAATCATCCTGGTAGAGGGTTTATGTGCCGCAACCAGAATGGACTTGACTAAAGAAGAGATACCAGGAGCCCTGGCAACTAAGGGAACTGGATCAGCAAAGCTGAGAGCTTGAGCTCGTCCAGGTTCGGAGGGGCCATTCCCGAGGGGTGAGAGATCAGATCCAGAATGGGATCCAAGATCCAGAGAGGAGCTATGAGATGAGACCGTAGGCAGTGGAACCAGACTTGACGAGGCCAGAATGTGGCTATGAGGATAGTCTTGCTCCCCACCCGACGAGCTTTCTGCAAAAATTTTGTCATCAGCGGAAGTGGTGGATATGCATAAAGAAGACCAGGTGGTCAAGCATGGAGTAGAGCGTCTTTGGGGGCTTCTCCTAAAGGAGGAATTAGAGCAAAAAACTTGCTGCACTTCACGTTGGAAGGTGATGCTAAAAGATCGCAGCAAGGCTGACCCCACTTGAGGAAGATCTGTTCCACTATAGAAGAATTCAGAGACCACTTGTAAGGAGAGAGGATAGCTCTGCTCAATTTGTCCGCCAGAATGTTGGACCAACCCAGAATGTGCGTTGCTAACAGGAAGCGGTTGGTGGAGATCGCCCATTCCCAAACTCTCATGGCTTCTCGGCAAAAAGGGTAAGACCTGGTTCCCCCCTGTTTGTTGATATACGAGACCACCGACATATTGTCTGACTGGATCGCAATAGTCCCCGGAGGAAGGAAGGCATGAAGGGCCTGTAATGCTAAAAGGACCACCCTCATCTCCAGTACATTTATATGCAGAATGGTCTCTGTTTGAGTCCACGTGCCTTGGACAGTCCTGCCTGTACAATGCCCCCCACCCTAGGCAGGAGGCATCCATGGTCACTGTGGCCTGGGGTAGGGGCATAACAAAAGGTCATCCTTCCCAAAGGGCTCGGGATTGGAGCCACCACATGAGGGAGTTCCTGCAAACCCTGCTGTGGGGAATCGGCAAGTCTAGGGGATGGTGTAGAATGGACCACTGGACTTGGAAAGTCCACTGTAGAACCCTCATGTGCAGACGAGTGTAAGGGATCAAATTGATTGCTGCCACCATGGACCCCAAAGCTCTCAGGACTAACTCTGCTGGGGGAGCAGGAGACTGAAGAAGAGCTAGTACATGTAGAGTCATGCTGTGAAGTCTGTCTGGTGTTAGGAAAGCCTTGACCTGAAGGGAACCTATCCTGGCCCCTATAAAGTCTATAACCTCAACAGGTTGGAGGAACGACTTCTTGACATTTATAGTGATCTCCAACTGGGATAATAAACGGAGGAAGAAGTCCCTGGCTAGAGAGAATAGATGCCTGGTGGGGGCAGTGAGGAGCCAGTCGTCTAGGTACAGGAAGACCTGTATGCCCTGGAGCCTCAGGTGGGCCGCTACAACTGCCATGACCTTGGTGAACACTCTTGGGGCTGTGGTGAGACCAAAGGGTAGTACCATGAACTGGTAATGAAAGTGGAGAAACCTCCTGGACCGTCTGTCCGTGAGAATATGGTAGTACGCATCCTCGAGGTCTATGGAGCACATCCAGTACTCCTCCTGCAAGAGGGGCAGGATGGATTGGAGCGTGACCATCCAGAATTTCTCCTTGGCAACGAAAAGGTTCATTGTTGACAGGTCAAGAATCGGCCTTAAGTCCCCTGTCTTTTTTGGCACCAGAAAGAACCTGGAGTAGATGCCTGATCCATACTGGTCTGGGGGCACATGCTGGATGGCTCTTTTTTCTAACAGCTTTTTTATTTCCAAAGCTGCGGCCTCCCTTTGAGGGGTGGGACATCTGGGAGGCACCTTGAGTAAGGGGGCTTGTTTATGAAGGGGACTGAATAGCCTCTGGATATTATCTGAAGCACCCAGCAATCTGTCGTGATGAACTCCCATTGAGCCAGGTGCCTCGAAAAACACCCCCCGACTGCCTCCAGAGAGGAGCAGTCAGGCAACCCCTCAGGGCTGCTGCATGGGTCAGTCAGAAAAGGGTTCCCGTGACCCGAAGTTCTTCGGACCCCTTCTGCCTCTGGGCCGGTTTCCACCTTGTCCCCCTCTGCCTCTGCGGGAGAAGGATTCCTGAGCATTCTGGGCCTGCTGAGATTTCCGGAACCACATCTTCTGCCCTCGCTGGTTCCAGGAGAAGGACCTTTGAGGGGTAGAGAAGCGGATTCTGACGGCTGACACGTTTTCCCATCTTTCTCGCTCTGGACCAGCGTCTTGCGGACGGTCTTCCTGAACAGGGTAGACCCGTCAAAGGGTGCATTCGCAAAGGATGCCTTGAAAGGTACCGAGAATTCACAAAGCCGAGGCCAGGCATGACATCTTAAGGCGATACCTGACCCGCTAGCTCTAGCAGCTCCTTCCGTGGCATGGGAATGGGAGAATAGCCGCATAGACGTATTAGACACTGATTTGAAAGTGGCCATACGAGCCGAGAAAGTCCGTTTATCCTCGGCTGACATGGACTCTGGGGGAGACTCAGCGTACTCTTTAACTAGGTCCCGCTGCAGTCTGATTACATGGGCCAAGTAATTCAGTGCCCTAATAGAGAAGGTAGCTGAAGCAAACATCCGCTTTCCAATACGGTCCATTGCCCAAGACTCCTTGTCAGGAGGATGGACTGAAGAATTGTCCTGAGCTAGTTCCTTTTTGGTGGCTGCCACCACCACCATGGCATCTACAGGGGAACCCTTGCTCCATGAAGCTTTGTCTGCAGGGGGGCCCAGAATTTTGTCAGGCCTCCTGGGGATCGGCTCTACAGTGTCCGGTTCCTTCCACGCCCTGGTAATAATCAGGTCGACCAGGGGGGACACCCAAGAGGTAGATGGGCCTGTGTCGAACGCCTCCAGGAATACCGACTCGTCCGAGGAAGGTTTTTTGGTGGACAACCTCCCCCTTTGGTGGAGCATTTCCATAATGTCTCCGAAGGAGATGTCGTCGTAGAGTGACTTGGGAGAACCTTCCCCTTCCTCCAAATCGGTATCCTCGGTGAGGGACTCAGGGGAGTCCAAGTGCCTCCTTCTGCACAGGCGTTTGTGAGGAATTGCCTCGGGGGGACTGTCCGAGGGGGGCTCACCAATGAATTCATGTTCCTCCAGGGGAACTGGCTGGGGCATCAACGACACAGGCTGTCCCTGGGACTGGATGATGGAAGACAAACCAAGCTGCGAGGGAGTGGGGGCGGATCCCGAGGAAACAGTGAGGGGTCTCGATCCTCTAGAGAGAACCCTCTCCACAATGTTGAATGCCGATGGGGAACCAGCCTCTCTAAGACAGGTGGCCGGCAACCTCGGATCCGACAAAGTGATCGGTGTTGGAACCAAAGCGCTCAGATCTGAGTGGACAGTGTGCTCCGACCGCAAAGGAGCTGAAGACACACTCGCCCCCTCGGATCCTATGCCCGGCTCTCAGCTCCGAGAGTTCAGATCCAAAAAGGGATCAGATAAGCTCGAGGGCATGGCCGGCGTCATGGTAGCAATAACCATCGGTGCTGACTCCCTGACTCTGAGGCTCCACGAATCCGAAGACTCCGAAACCCGGTAGTGGATCGGAGAAGGAGCTATCGGGGCAAACAGTAGAGCTGAACTCCCCCCCCGGGGGGGGGGGAGGCAGCAACACTCCCATCTGCAGCTGGGTTTGTAGGACACAACACATCATCCAGTCCAGATCTGCCTCAGAGAGGCTACGAGTAGATCTGGAAGAGGCTGCCGAAGCTGGCAGGGAGGGCCGACGCGACGACCTCGAAGATGGTTGGGCCTCCTCCTCAGGCTCCAAAGAGAAGCATGGGGGATGGAGCCGTGGGGAAGGAGGCTTGGTAATCTTTAACGGAGAGGAGAGAACCTTAGCTGGAGGGGCCGAAGGGGTACAATTCGGCCTGCCGTTTGTGGCTTCTCTCTCTCTTTCTTTCTCTTTCTCTCTCTCCCTTCTCTCTTTTCTGTCCTTTTTGCCTCTCACTCTCCCTGAGACGAGGTGGGAGGGTGAGTCCCAGACAGGGAAGGAGAGCCAGATGGTTGGGCAACCGCAGCCACGGCTGTCGCTACAGAGGGAGAAGAGGAAGAAGAAGCTGATTCCGTGGGTAGAAGACTCGCCAAAATCAGCTTGTTCTTCCTATCTTGCAAGGCCCGGGGGTTAAAGGCTGCACAGATCTGGCAGCCTGAGGAAAGGTGAGAAAACCCCAAGCAAAGAACGCACTGAGTGTGACCATCTGCTGGCAACAGCTTATGGCCACACTCAGTGCACTTAGAAAAAGTAGTTTTCTGGCTTTCAGCCATACCCTTCACACACACACACACCTAAAGGGAAAAGAGAGGCCTACTAGGGGATAGAGATTACCAAGGATAAGAGGGAGATAGATTAGTTATGAATAGAACTAATATTTAAAAAAATATAGAAAAATACTACACACACAGCTAACAATTATACTACCCAATATTTTTAGAAAAATACAAGAAATAGCTACACTCGCCTGGAGCTCGAAAAATCCCGTGCTTGGCAAAGCCATGGCAAACAAGATCTGAGGATTGGAAGGAGGTTGCAGGGTAGTATGGGTAAGGGTTGTGGAGCTCGGAGCTCGGATCTTTAGCTTGGTATGCTGCCGGCTCGGATCTGTATCGGATCCGTAACCCACAGGTTGCTGACAAATGAAGTTAACTACTTCAGATATATATATCACACATCTATACCTATATGTATTTATATCATATGGTCATAATGATAGGTTTCTGGATTACTGAACCGTTTTCTCCTCTGGAAGTCAGCAACACAAATACCTATGTTTTTGCAAGGGGGGGGCAAGCCCTGCTGCATCCCCCACATCCAATGAATATTATATAGACCAACTCTGAGATTGCCTCACATTGGGGAAACAGCAAACACCCAATCCCAAAAATACCAGCTTCTGGAGGAAAAGCTGGTTCGATATTCAGTTAACTCACCTCTCTCTCTCTCTCTCTCTCTCTATATATATATATATATATATCTATGGTACTTTTCCGTTAACGGGGCAACAGACAAACCACATCAAACATTGTCAGTTGTAAGTTGCCGATCCACACAAGTTTTTCGTTTGAGATTTTCAGTCCACTTTTTCATGTAGTGAGAGACAAAAATATTTCAGTATGATTTGTTTGAAATATCGACTACCTGATGACACAACATACAGCGACACAGAAAAATAGATGTATTAAGGCAGCTAAAGGAGCTAAAAGGAAGATACTACAAAACAGGTCCTAGGCATTGTTGTGCAGTACCTGAGCTCTTAATAACAAAGCAATCAGTCTGCACTGAAGTGCCTTTAGTGTGAACTTGTTTTGCCTTTTACATTGTTGAAGCAAGGCACCCGTAACAAAGTGTTTCCTGTGCCTAGGCAACGCTGTGCAGCACCTGGGGCCAGACAGCCTGAAGGGCCGGGTTCTTCTTCCCTACTGGCAGCATCCTATCATTATCCGGGGAGAAAGGGGGAAAAATAATGCGACCCTTGCAACACACAAGACTCAACCCTCTTTCTGCATCACTGAGCGTTGCCTCCTGCATGGGCACCCCTGGCCTTGTGGTTGCTCTCCTTGCCCCCCTACAGTGTTCGACCACTCATGTCTCAAGCTCTTCATTTGGAGAAGTGCCTCTACTGTTCTCGCCAGTGAGTGTGCCTGCAGCCCTTCAAGTTCATAGCTGAAGAGTTAGGAAAGGACATACCATTGTCAAGTAGGCGAGGGGAGACTTTTCACTACTACCTATTTTGTACTATCTTCGCTTTTCGCTCCTCCAGAGGTCAAGTCTTCAATGACCCAGTAAATTATTTTGCTGTGTCGCTGTACATATCTACTGTTGCGTTAAGGAGTAAAGATCGCAATATTCTGTTATGGCATACTATGACATATTCTACTACCATAACCTAAATGCATATGAAAGGACTCCACAAACTATGACTGACAATGTTTGACGCGGTTTGTCTGTTGCCCCGTTAACGGAAAAGTACTACATATACATATATATATATATATATATATATATATATATATATATATATATATATATATATATATGTATATGGATTCACTTCAGAATCTTGAAATTCAGAAACATCAAATTTCATATGATTGAGACCATATGACCGATGTTTTTTTTTTTTTTTTGGATTTGTTTCGGAATTTTGATATTCCAAAACAACAATTTAAATGTTTCTGCAAGAGGGGCAAGTCCCCCTGCATCCCACACACACCCCGCTACTTAAATATTCCAACTCTGAGATCACACTACAACGAGGAAAAGGGAAATCTCCCCATTCCGTGCTGTATGCAGATGTCAGTTCACAATGTCAGGATTCCGAAAGTTCGATCATATGATCATGGCCATATGACATTCGATCTTTCAGGATTTCGTCATTGTGAAGTGTTCCCATATATTTATATATATATATATTTATATATATATATATTTATATATATATATATATATATATATATATATATATATATATATATATATATATATATGTAAATACAATTGCCAACATAGCTCAGACATTTACAACCTTTTCCTTTAGTTCACAACTTGAATTTTAAACTTATGCAATCATAAACTTCAGTTGTAATTAAATATGAACCAGTTTATGAGGATTTGGGCAGGCTGCAATAGAATCATTCAGCAAAAAGAAAAAAAATCATAGAAGCTACTGGCTCCAGTTAATAAGTTAAAACGTTATTGGCATTAATGTGGCCTTAATGGTTCAAGGTTCCACATGTGGTTGTCATGTAGGGTTATAAATTTGTGGTAGTCAAAACTGTTTCTTTGTTTCATTCTTTGCCTGTTATATTTGTTCCTTTGTCTTATGATTACTGGATTTTAATCAAGACTGATTTGGGTTTATCTCATTATATGAAACTTTATTATATTACATCCATAACAAACAAAGCACTTAAGCTTGAAGTCTGGAATAAGCCACTCTAGGCCATGAAATAAATAGCCTTTATGTTATGAAGCTATGATGTATTTAGGTTGATTCATTCTGCCAGTGGAAGGCCTAGGGAGGTGGCATTGGGCAGGAGAGCAACACATTAGCTACTGACACAGTTAAATTTGCATTTTAATTTTGTCATGTGGTACAATGTATGAAAAATGCAAAAAAGTAATGTAAAAAAGCTATGCATTATCATGGCAGTTTTCTGACCATTTAACTCCAGGTATAAAAGTTTACCATTACATTCTGTCTGAATATATTTAAAAAAACTCAGACTTATAAACTCAAAATATAATTGCATTTCACATACATCAGCTTATAATCACTCGTACTACAAAAATATTACCATTCTTTACCTTTTTCCACCTGTTAGTACTCACTGTATTCTGTCAATGTGCTTCTTATTTACTTCACACAACAGTAGCTGTGAATTCCATATACACTGCATCCTTTAACACCCTTTTAATCCTCCAAACCACAAAACTCAGTCTTGCTATCTGTCAGAGTCCTTGTATCCCCGTGATTATGTTTATCACCTTCCGGCATCTCATCACTGCTTTACCATAACCACTTACTTCATGCAAATGTATCACTTCTTATATGCCTTAAAGAATTTTCATCATATTTTTGCACTGTAAAACTCCTTCCTTACTGAAATTATTTATATTTTTGAGCTTTACCTAAATAATATTTTTTTTACACAGGAAAACTTAAATTTCCTTTCAAAATATTACATTACAATTATAGCCCCTTTGTGGTCAACCTGCATACACTGGTTTTAGTCAGGGGCTAAATAAATAAATACAGACCCATGGTCATGTAGAGTTCAAATTATAGCTATCCGCGCCATATTTACCCACTAACCTCAGACAGGCTCTCCATCCATTCCATACCTTCGTTCCCAAACAAAAGCAGTACCCACACTCCACGCAAAGGTATCCACCATGAAAAACTTCTCTAAATCTGACTTTGGACTCCTAAAAACAAAGGTGGCTAACTTCACGGCACCCATGCCAATGGAAAATAGCTGCATGACTGTTGAATCATACACCAATGCAACTGTACAAACATGTACATAAATGCATGGAACTAGCCATACCCAATAAAACCAAGATGCTCTCCTCCAAAAAAAGGAAGCCAGTCTGGTGGTCCCCAGCCATTAATACACTCTACAACAGAAGAAAGAAACTGTTGCAGAAAAAAGTGAACAAGACTGGAAAAATTCCCTTATTAGCCTCAAAGAAAGTTGAGATCCCTCATCAAAACCTCCAAAGCCAGCTATGAAAGCAGAATTGTGACAGACACTAATAACAACCACAAAGCCTTCTATAGTTATATCAAGAATATCCATGGCAATACCCAGATCTGCTCTGAGTTACTGCACAATGGTACCTCCAATACTGAGCCAACAGATATTGCCAACATTCTTGACGACAGATTCAGTGCCAACTTTACCCCCCCAAAGGACCAATGTCAATACCAGAAGAATGCCAGGTACCCAACATTACTGCAGCACAGGTAAAAGCTGCATTGTCTAAGGCCAAGAATACAGCTTCCATGGGACCCGACAATATCCCTGGCTGTGTTCTACATGAATTGCAAAGTGAACTGGCACCACATCTGTGTGCTGTGTTCACTCACAGCCTCACTTCAGGCTTTGTCCCTACAGAATGGTGCACTGCTACAGTCATCCCTCTCCATAAAGCAGGAGCAACTACAGACCCTGGAAATGATTGCCCCATTACCCTGACAAGTCTGATATGTAAGGCTATGGAGCGCATCAGCATGGACCTAATTAACAAGGATATAGGGAATCTCCAAACTCTAGATCCCACGCAGTTTGGTTTTGTGAAAGGTACATCATGCCTGCTCAACCTGGTTGACTTCTTTGAGTCAGTCACCAGAGCAGTGGATGAAGGTAAGGCAGTTCTTACAGCCTACCTCAATCTGGCCAAGGCCTTTGATACCATTCCTCACTCAGGAATTATTGATAAACGCAGCAAACTAGGCATCAACCCCTATATCATTAGGTGGGTTGCAAATTGGCTCACAGATAGAACCCACAGTGTGAAAGTAGTAGACTCCAAGTCAGACTGCCGATCAGTCACGAGTGGAGTCCCACAGGGATCAGTCCTGGATCCTCTCCTGTTTGGCATCTACATCTCAGAAGTCCAGACCAACACAAAGGGAATCTGGCTGACCAAATTTGCAGACAACTGCAAGCTGGGAGCCATTATTAACTCCAAGTGATGCAGACATCCTACAGAAAGGCCTCACTGAGACCAATGACTGGTGTCGAAACCATGACCTTAAGCTTAATGCCAAAAATGTGTTGACATCCCCTTTGGGGAAAAACTCAGTTCCCACTAATTACCACACTGATGGGAGTCCACTGAAAACTGAAGGCGTTATAAGAGATCTGGGGACACAGGTTGACAGTAACCTCTCCTTCGACCACCACATTGCCACTGTGGTCAGAAAGTCTTTCTATCACATTTCATTACCAAGGGTTTTGCATCCTGGAAGAAAGAGGTCATCATTTCTCTCTACTCTTCCTTCATTAGACAAATCATAGAGTATAATGCCCCATTTGGCATGTACCTCATTAGACACCTGCAACAGCTGGAGAGTCCACAAAAGTACCTCACAAAGAGGATCCTAGGCTTTAAACACATGCCCTACATAGACAGACTCAAAAAACTCCAGCTATTCTCTGTCTCATATCATCTACTAAGATGCAATCTCTGCTTGACTTACAAAGCCACATCTTACCCAGCTCTGTTAGAAATGCTACATCTAAAGAAATCCCAATCCCTCTGCACTAAACACTCCAGGGACCTCATCCTCATTACCATAATTAACAGAACATGCTGGAGGGACAGGTTCTTGATGAGTGGATGGGAAATAGAAAGTTCACCCCAGGGATCACTCCAGTGGGTCTACTTGGTAGAGGCACTGGGAACTAACGATGGGCGGCACAATGCCAGGGCACTTCTACGGGCTAAGCTTGTAAAGGCTCCAGGGGCATTAGCCTAGTACACACCTATGAACCTATTATAGTCAGCCTCAACTACTGCAGCACAGACAACAAACTAAACATTTCATAAGCCTACCTAGCCATTCTCTCAGTTTCTGAAACATGCCTGAGAGAAAATTAATTCTTGTCTTCTTTAATCAATACTCTGTACCACTCCTTCAAGATTTAATGACCTGGAGAAAAAAATAAGACACACATCTATGCTTCTGATCAAAAAAGATCTTAATACTATGCCAAGACCAGACCACCAAAAATTAAATAAAAAGAATCGTCATTAGAGTCTTGCTTGCTGTTCTGAGCTTGAGACTGTACAGTCTCAGTAAAGGGAGATACCATTTTCCTATTTCCCACTGATAGTGTGCAATTACTTATGGGAAATGTTGCTGTGACACACCCCCAGATGGGGGAGCAGGGGAAAATATTTTATTTTTTAATTTTCCTAACGTTTTTAGTGAATGTTGCTTTTTTCCATCTTTTAAGTATTCTAATATATTGCATTTTAAGAAAGATTTGTATTTAAAAATATTTTTAAATGCATTTTTACTGTCAAACAGGAGACTTGTCTATGACAATAAAAATGGAAAAGCAAGAAGCAGGCTGCTGACATAATTAAAATTTACAGTACAAAAGGTGCTAGAACTGTCAAGAGCAAATTAAAGTACAAGTATATAAGTAAGAGGGCTTGCTGAGGAAATTCTAAGTTTTCAAAACAGTATTTCACACCTCAGGTGCATATCATGTAAGCCATGCTTCCCAGTCATACCCCCCCTCCCGCCCAGGTATGTCCAAGATTGTTCACGTGTGATGAACTCTCTCGGTAGAACTACAGCATCAGAAAGTGGAACTCTTTCAAGAATTGGTCCATCTATATACCTATCTCTCTCTTTATCTCCAAGAAGGGTAAACATTCCATTCCACATATCCAGAAATGTTTCCATTGCTACAGTCCTCTCCTACACTAGCTAAAGCTCTTACCTCTGCAGCAGAACTTAATAAGATTTCTCAACATCTGTCTAGGACTTCCAGAAGGGATGATTCAAGAGTAGAAGACAGAGACCGCACTTCTGGCTGAGAAGGCTTGTTCCAACACCAGTGATGCCCGTAGAGGTAAGGCCAACTATATTTAGCTTGTACTTTCATCGATCTGCAGAAGCTATCATTCTTTGCCTAGCAGGAAAGTGGCATCTCATATCCCAATCATCTTCCATACTCCAGTTTTCATACATGCTATTGTCTAAATGTTGTATTCTTTGTATTTTTAATCCCTATAACAAGGTGGCTTTACAATTTCTTTTCAGTTCAGTTTGAACAGATTATGTTACTTATCTAATCACTACATGGACATCACCAAACACCAACCCCAAGCCTGGATGCTGGAGTGAGTACTAGTTTTACTTTTCTAGGCAAAGGTCTCTAGTTTGAAGATATCATAATGAGGTCTAATTTTTGAATTTAGAATTTTCATTTTAGAGGCCATATTGCCAAAGGTGGCCCCACCTCACGCGCAGAAAGCCAGATAATATTGTTCAAAAGATTACAAGGCTACAGAATCTAATTCAACATATTAATATAACAATAAGGAATACACACATACGTGTGTGTGTGTGTGTGTGTGTGTGTGTGTGTGTGTATCTTTTCTATTTTATATATATATATATATATATATATATATATATATATATATATATATATATGGTTCCACTTGAAACCGTCGAATTACCACATCGTCGAACCTTAAAACATCGACACCACACCATCGCAAACTTAGATCAATGAAAACTGAATTCACGAGACGCGTAACATCAAAAACACATTCCCCGCACGTTAATTTGCAAACATGCCTAAAAACAACAATCCAAGTATCAAAACATCGAATTATGCAGTGGCGACAACACAAGATACTCTGTAACCATCCCCTTCAGTGACAAATACAACGGACATCATCACATATGCAAAGTATCGTTCGTCCTCTCCATTAAATACCCATCTTCACCCGTAGTTGCAATTTTGCTACCATAATAACTCCACACAGTAAGTGTATTCCAACAAATATAATAGAATCTGAAGTAGCACATGACAATGAAGAAAACAGCAGTACGTCAAAATAATATAATAATTCCTACACCACACCGATTCTGCAACACGCACTATTTACAAGTATGTGAGATCAAAGCTTGAGTAGTCCAGCAATAGCCTCCAAATAGCTGACAGTATCATAAGATCTCTACTTTCCAATACTGTCTGTAACCGCTTTTCGTGTACAATAAGTTTATGTCTTTTAGGCGATGGCGGGCACCCTGCTGCCATACGAACATGTAATTCCTCAATTCTGTTTTGTTCTCAGGCCAAAGTACACATAAGCACTGACAAATCAGTAGCACAAGCTCCCAACATACACGTTAAATGGTGATGCCATCCCTCTATGCTATTTTGTGTACGGGGTAAACATTGCAAGTTAAGCTGTGAAATATTCCAGAATTTCTTAGGGAATAATGGTGGAAAACGAACAAATGCTGCAGTTCTAGTTGCAAACTTCCTAGGTTTCCCCAATAAATACCAATCTGTAAAGTATTTTAATAACGGTTGTCCCTCTTCAGGGAATGACTGCTTTAACAAACTAAAAGCAGGAAGTACATCGACTTCTGGTAAAAATGACAACGCTATGAGACACTTTACAGAAATTTGAAAACGCTGGCATTTGTTATATAACGCAGCTAAACCAAGACTCTGCAATTTTCGCCATATGTTTTGGCTAAAATGAAACAAACATCCTTTCGGTACAATACCGTTCAAATTAATTCGTAGACTTTTTATAGCGGCTATTTCAAAGTCGCACAAAACGAACTTCACAGTCGGTGTAATGTTTTCTTCAGCCATCAAAGATAATATACAATGCCACATGACATTATAACTTCTTAGCGACTTTCTGGTCATGAGTGTATACAACATTGGTATTGTTCTTGTATAACAGCCAAATTACACAAAGCCATGCAAACTGTACAACTGCCGACAGATAACCCCTTTAAAGAAGAATGTACCATCCATTAGCCAAATTGTACACATGCTCAGATCACATAGGTTTTTTACTGTAGTAATCACTAACACAGCCAAGTCAGTAGATTTATCTACAAACCTCTTACTAATGAACTCTCCTTCTTTCAACTGAAATTGTGATATATCAATATTTTCAAGTGTTACTGTATCACTACTTGAACCTCTACTCTGCTGTCTACGTAATCTCCCAACCTGTTGTAGTAAAGCTTTTCTGCTTGGTAGGTTGGAAACTGTGTCTAAACTGCTGGCAGACATAATATCGTCTACTATCAAACAAGGTGTATCCTGAGACATAACAACCTTTTGCTTTAGCTGAGTACACATCTCATACCGATGTACTTCAGATGGATCTCCGCTATGACTGTGAGCAGCAGTTTTACATAACTTCTCACTGTCGGACATTGAAATCGTTATACAGCGTCCCTTACATTTAGTAATGTACTTTTGTTTACAGCACCAGTATCTCTTTACATCTACAGTACGCTCTAAGTTATAAACATATCCGCTGATAATGAGGACATCATTACCCCGTTGGGATTTTGTTACCGAGTACAAACTTCCTAGTATTCCAGGGCGAACTGTTGTGTTCTCCGCCATGTTGGTTAGCTAAGATCTGTTTCTTAAAGTGACTACCACCCTTTAAATACATTGCTATACTGGGAATTACAAGACCAGCGGGGCATAAAACATTGTACGCACTTCTGTGCAATATATTCGATGTTACACATCTTGATGAATTCAGTTTTCGTTGATCAAAGTTTGCGACGGTGTGATCTCGATGTTTTAAGGTTCGACAATGTGGTAATTTGACAGTTTCAAGTGGAACCATATATATATATGTATATACATATATATATATATATATATATATATATATATATATATATATATATATATATATATATATATATATATATATATATATATATATATATATATATATTTATATATATATATATATATATATATATATATGTATATATATATATATATATATATATATGTATATATATATATATATATATATGTGTGTATATATATATATATATATATATATATATATATATATATTATTGCACAGAGGCTGCTAAGTCTACTACACCTTGAGAACACTATATTTTAACGTCATAACAGCGCAAGCTGATGTAATATTCCTGACTTCATGAGTTCAGGGTTAATGGATCTCCAGGGATGTGAAGTTAAAAAAGATGAACCAGACTGGAAGCTATCCCTATAATATGACATTTGGAAGATATCCATAAAGCCTGAAAAATAAAATTAACTGCTGAGTGGAACTTATCCATACCTTTGTGCTTTATAACCTATAAAGTCACTGTAAGTAATTATTTTTTCTAAAAATCTTCTGTGAGGGACTTCCACAAGAATGAACTGTAACTGTTAACACTGTTGTATATCAACTTTATTTTATCATTTACCCTATCTGCGGTGGTGGTGCTGCGGTAGCGTTGTCGCCTCACAGTTAGACGTTGCCCGTTCGATTCTCAGTTAGACCGTCTTCTGTGTGGCAACATGTGTGAATGGGCGTTCCTTCATTGAAGGTTGTGCGTTAGGCCCGGCAAGCCAACATGTAAAAATCTACTGCCAATCATTAGCGGACCGGAGTTCCGCTGTGGTGACCCCTAACCGGGAAAATCCGAAAGACACAAACAAACCCTATCTGCTACAAGGAAATTTTTACTTTGATTTGCCCAATATAAATATAACCATTGTATCTTCTGAGAAAGTAATTTCTGAGACTGGTTTATTATCTTCTGAACTAATAACTGCTATGTTTTGGTTTGCATCAATCAGAAAAAAAAAACAGTTTTGCACAAACTGCAGTTTGTGAAGATACCAGTGTAGCTCCCATTGTATTTCATTGTAGAAGTAATAGACTGTAGTTTTTCATTACACCACAAGGTTGAGCTCTTTTCAGGAATATAAAAGACAATTTCAAAACGGTAGGAGGAGACTGGAACACGACCTGAAGGAGGGAAGACTGAAACAGGGATCTGAAAGGAAAAAGGGCCTTTCAGCATGACTGGATTTTCTTTCTAGTGCTTTGGGGACTGGGAAGTGAAGTGGCAGATTGTGTCTGTCTTTTGCTGATATCCTGGATGATAGCATTTTGTGAAACCAGGAAAGAAGTCTGAAACCAGTAGTTGCACACCTGCATTTGATTCAGCAAGAAAGGAGTTCCTTTGGGCCTAGTACAGAGAAGCCGTAGATGATTACCAGAGTTCTGGCAGGTGAGTTTTCTACTTTTCTCATAAGAGGAACCATGGTGCCTGGTTTTAGATATTCTGGACAGAGTGGTGAGAGGTTTTGGCCATCATTTTATATTTTTATAAGATTGATGTACCCCCCCCAAATGCTTTGTGGATTACAAATAACTGGGATCCATATGAGCTACAACTTGGGCCTCATCATGCCGGCAGCAAGACTGCAAGTAGTCACTGGCCAGTGAACAGGGTAGAATAGTGTTTCATAGTTGGGCTTTTTAGAATTATTCAAGGGGGGGGTTGACATTGCATTTTCTCATATTTTTATTGTTGCAGTATAAATCTTCATTGTTCAATGACATTGCATTTTGCGTGTGTTAGTACTGTTGCCTTCAAGCAAGAATTTTGCTGCTAAATGACATTGCATTTTCTCATATCTGTATTGCTGTATTATAACTCTTTTATTGCCTAATGGCATTGCATTTTTCTTCTGTGTTTGTATTGCTGCATTATAAAGCTTTACTGCTCATTGATATTGCCTCTTTGTGCATGTTTGAATGTCAAGACCCTTTTCTGTTGAGTTCTCACCTTGACTTATTGCTAACTGGGGCACTGTTGAAATAATTTGCTTGTGGATGTGTTATTGCCTTTTAAACTAGATGTGTCACCTAGAAATAAAATCTGTCATTCTTGCCACCTTGGTGTGTTGGGCCTAATAGGGGTGTCACCAGAGTCAGGTAGGAAGGAACCCATATTTACTTCAGCTACACCTGCAGGTGCGCTACATTTGGCGGCTTATCTGGGATTGCCAGTCTGCCTTGGACTCCACCCTATTCCCCTGTACGTGTGGAAAGCAAATCTAGGAGAAACATGAACCCAGAAGTAGACGCTAAGTGGTGCAAACAGCACAATGCTCAGTCAGAGCACTACTTAGTTCTGGTGTTGCCAGGGGTTACATGGACTGATATGCAAATACATCAAGTCACAGGATCCTTACCAGTTGTAGGGCATGGATTTTTATTAGACAGCACTATGGACCCTACTGAGCAGAGCATTGGCCTTATTAGAATAGAAAAGTCTTTTAGTGTATGAGCACATACCTTTAAGTGTACTAATTTCAGGTGAGAGTGCAGTCCGTGTGGCAATCCCTGAGAAGTGCACTACCTCAGCAACAGAGAAGATACCTGTGGAAGCTATCCAAGTATGTCAGAACCTTACACCAGAAGCTGCAGCTTCACTGCCCGTAAATACTATAGAGCCTGAAGTTTTGAATGCTTTGGGAAGTATTGTAGAAAAATGCTTAAAGCCTTCACAGCCATTCACTGGGTTTGGCTACTGTAAATTGCGTTTCTTTTCTGGCAAACAACCCACACCTCAGGGAGAGGAAGATTTTGAATCCTGGATGGATCAGGTTTCACAAGCCCTAGAGGAGTGGGATATCCCAGAATCTCAGAAGAAGCTGCGGATAGCTGAAAGTCTAAAGGGATTAGCTGCGGATACCATACGCAACCTAAGGATGGGTAAGCAAGATTGCATGGCCAAGAACTATTTAGGAGTACTGCAGGATGTATTTGGAAGGACCGAGAGGGCTGCTGACCTACTGTATCAGTTTGAACATACATACTAAGAAGTTGGTGGGAAACTATCTGATTACATTAAGTGATTAGATAAAATGCTCCAGATCATCCTAAAGAAGAGGGTGGATCCAAAAGTAGCTGACCAAGTACGGATCGGACAAATTTTACAGAGAGCTCAAGCTATGGACCCCATTGTGTGGAAAATGAAGATGAGAAATAGGGAAGAGACTCTAACTTATTCTCAGTTGGTTAAAGAGGTGAGGGAAGAGGAAGCCCTGTTGGAAGCCAAATCTCAGTGTTTAACAGGAACTAAAACAGTGAGTGAACACCAGCAGGAGCCTATAGCCATGCTCACTACTCAAACAGGAGTCATGACCCAGAGTGTTCTCAATGTGGAGGTGTCACAGTTGCAGATGCAGGTGTCTTCCCTGACTGACGCCATAGCTCAAGTTGCCAAGACAGTTGCAGAATTGCAGATAGCCGAAGTAACTTTAGCTGAAGGGAGAAATACATCAGCTAAAACCGACATGAAAGGACTCAGGGAAGAACCAAATCAGCCAATGTTCAGAGTTCCTACTGGGTTTTGTTTTCACTGTGGGGATGCAGGACATATAAAGCGACAGTGTCCTAATGCAGAGAACTTCAAAAAAGTGAATAAACTATTATTGGCTAGTGCAATGCAGGGAAACTTCAAAGGGCCTCAGTGAAGGAGCCAACTGAGTGCCCAGTTACAAAGAGCTCCATAAAATCTAACATCAAGATCCTGGATCTCCTTTCCACACAAACCTTTGTAATAGGGGAGATGAACTATCTACTATGCACACTTCTAGCTCATCTGAGGTGAACAACCGAATTGGAAAGGCATCTCAGCCAAAATTTCAGCATCTGAGACTGCAAAGCATTACTAAGCAAGAGTCTTATCCATTAAAATGGCGAGGTCAACCGGTGGTACCTCAACGACATGCTGACTGCTGTACAGCTAAACAGCTCCAGAAACAGAAACTACCCAATAGCCTACTGGGACCGTCCCCTGTCGTGTCAGTAAAAATAGAAGGAGTGTACAGTAAAGCACTGTTGGATACGGCTGCACAAATCACCATTCTGTACAGAGACATCTACCAAAAATACTTAAAGCATTTGCCACTTGAAAAGTTAGAAGATTTGGAGATCTGGGGGCTAAGTGACACGGAGTTCCCTTATGATGGTTATGGTTCACTCAAGTTAGAATTTTCCACTTCAAGGTCAACAGAAGTTTTTTGAAACACTCACTGTTATGTGCCACAGGCCAAAAGGAAAGGATTCAGCATCTATTTTAGTGGGGACTAATATTGACCTCGTCAGAAGAATGCTAATGGCTCAGTTGACCCAGGAACACCCAACACTACATCCTCTCCGGAGATCAGTTTTTTGTGCCCTTCAAAGGGAGAAGGATAGTAAGAAAGATGAAATTGGTCATGTGTAGACCTTGTCTGGGAATGAGCATATAATTCATCCTGGTCAGGTCACCTGCTTGACAGCCAAAGTGAGGATGGGTGGACAAACAGTTTCCTCTCATCTCATGATGGAAACAGATCCAGAAAGTGACTTGCCACTGGGGCTGGAACTAGTCCCAGAAGTTTGGCCTGCGGACAAGTTAAAGCATCCTTATGATACTTTGCCTGTGGGGTTAAAGAATAAAGGAAATACTCCCATTGTCTTGCAGTCACAAGTGCGTTTGGGAAATGTTTATGCTGCCACTCCCTTACCTGCTTCTGTGTTGACAAGGAATGAGAGCAGGGCCAACAAGCTGAAGCCTGAAGATATTGATATAGGAGGTGGTCTCTTGCCCCCTGAGTGGCTAACCAGAGTTAAAGAGCTATTAATGAAAAAGAAAAATTGTTTTTCTACTAGTGAACTAGATATGGGCTGTGCAAAAAGTGCAGAACACCGAATAAGAGTAAAAGAGGACCGGCTTTTCAGGGAACATTCCAGAAGAGTAGCTCCAGGAGATCTGGAGGACTTAAGAAAATATTTGGAAGAACTAAAAGCCGCAGGGATAATTCGAGAATCAAGAAGTCCATATGCCTCTTCCATTGTTATTGTCAGGCAAAAGAATGGGTCAATTTACACGTGTGTTGACTATCGTACTCTAAATCAGCAAACCATTTCAGACCAGTACACAACCTCCCAGATTGAAGATGCTCTAAATTGCCTGGTGGTCAGTAAGTGGTTCAGTGTGCTAGACTTAAGGAGTGGATACTATCAAATCCCTATGCCCCCAGAAGATAAAGAGAACACTGCCTTCATCACCCCTTTGGGATTTTTTGAGTTTGATCACCTACCTCAAGGTTTATCAAATGTACCGGCAACTTTCCAGAGGATCATGGAAAGAACAGTTGGAGACATGCATCTCCTGGAAGTCTTAGTCTACCTGGATGACATCATTGTTTTTGGGAAGACCCTAGAGGAGCACAAAGAAAGACTGATGAAGGTACTGGACAAGATTGAGAAAGAAGGCCTGAAGTTGTCATTGGACAAATGCAAATTCTTCCAACCTTCAGTGACATATGTGGGATATATAGTGTCTGCAAATGGAATATTCACAGATCCCAGAAAAGTTGAAGCGGTGACATCTTGGCCCAGACCCAAAACTATCACACAACTGTGATCTTTCCTGGGGTTCTGCAGTTACTATAGAAGGTTTGTGGAAGGATTTTCAAAGACAGAAATACCCCTCAACCAATTGCTCCAAAATGATGAGAAAGCAGATGAAACAGATGAAGATATCCTTGTGAAAAAAATCTAAGGGACCGAGAGGTTCTAAAGAACTCATCGAGAGTGGTTGGGCTCCTGAGTGCGAAGAGTCATTTGAACAGCTTAAGTATTGCCTCACACATGCCCCTGTGCTGGCATATGCTGACTCAACAAAGCCATGCACTTTACATGTGGATGCTAGTAGGGATGGCTTAGGAGGAGTCCTTTACCAGGAGCATAACAAGAAGCTGATACCTGTGGCTTTTATCAGTCGGAGTTTATCCCCAACAGAAAGAAACTACCCTGCACACAAGTTGGAATTCCTTGCCTTAAAGTGGGCAGCAGTGGACAAGCTGCATGACTATGTCTATGGGGCTGAATTTGAAGTGCAGACTGACAACAATCCTCTGACATACATCCAGACTACTGAAAAGCTAGATGCTACTGGCCACTAATGGGTGGCAGCTCTATGCAACTATAATTTCAGTCTGAAATATTACCCAGGACATGAAAATGGAGATGCTGATGGTCTGTCCAGAAGATCTCAGGGAGATTTACTCCCTGACGATGAGTAAATGGAAATTCCAGTGCCAGGGTGAGAGCTGTGTGTCAGATTGCAACATGCTATCGACACACTGAATGTTGGGAATGTCTGCAGCAAGCATACCCCAGGCTTACTGTAATCTGGTCACTTTATAGGCTTCATCGCTACCAGCTTTGAGTAACAGTGACCTTAGGTGAGATCAAAGAGTAGACCCCTTAGGTCAGCTGGTGATAGCTGCTTTGGAGAGGAGACAAGTTAATATGCTTCACACGGATATTTATCCTCTGGCAAGACTTTTGGCCAAAGAATGGGGCAGACTCCAGATGCAGAATGGACTAGTGTATAGGAGATATCCAGGTGCACTTGGCAGTGAAAAATGGCAATTGTTGCTTCCCCAGAAGTATAGAGAAGTAGTATGATGAACATGGTCATCTTGGTTATGATAGAACTATGGGTCTGGTACAAAACGGGTTCTACTGGACATGCATGAAGCAAGATGTCAAGGATTATTGTCGTACATGTCTTCATTGCATTCAGAGAAAGACACTGCCGACCAGATCATTGGGTCAGATGGAAAGCAGTGGGCCTATTGAATGGGTCGGTATAGATTTTCTGTGGATTGAACCGGGTGAAGGCTGGATCAGTAATGTGCTGGTGGTGACAGACCACTATACCAGATACTCTCAAGCATTTCCCACTAGCGATCAGAAAGCTATTACAGTGGCAAAACTACTAGTTGAGAAGTTCTTTGTACACTATGGCCTGCCAAAAGGATACACTCTGATCAAGGACGTGATTTTGAGAGCTAGCTTGTCCATGAACTACTCACTCTGTTGGGAGTCCAAAAAAGCTGCACCACTCCTTATCATCTTCAAGGGGATCCTCAGCCTGAGCATTTCAACAGAACTTTACTATACATTTTGGGGACACTATCTGCTGAGAAGAAGAGTCAATGGAGTAGACATGTAGCCACAATGGTGCATGCTTACAACAGTACTAAAAATGATACTACAGGATTCTCGTGTTACTTCCTAATGTTTGGAAGAGAAGCTCATCTTCCTGTTGACATCACCTTTGGAGTCACAGCTGATGATACACCAATGCGATCTCATGGCAGTTATGTGGAGAGACTCAAGAAGAACATCAGATAGGCTTATGAGCTTGCTGAAAAAATTAACAGGACAAAGACATCAACAAAACAAGGCTCACTATGACAAAAAATAAAGATGCATGACGTGCAGCCAGGGGACAGAGTTCTTTTGAGAAATTTGGGACTACAAGGAAAGCATAAACTAGCTGACCACTGGGGATCTGAGATTTACATAATTTGTTCTCAGCTACCTTATATCTCTGTCTACCAAGTTACCAAGTTTGCCCTATGGGGAAAGAAGGACACATTAAAACATGGCACTGCAACAACTTAATGCCTTTGGCAAAATCAGTAAGACTCATGAATCCAGAACCCAGAATGGCTCAGCGGAAGTCTAACTCAAGGCGATTCAGAAGACTAAGGCGGAGAGGAACTATCCCCTCCAATGTTCAAGAGCCTACGCTCCCTCCTGCTGAAGGACAGGAGGACAGTGATGATGACTGAGGTTTCAGTGAGTTTTTTTGTGAGGATGTTCAAGACCCTGTGGGCTGTAATCTCAATGTAAATGCACCAGAATTCATTCCTTGTCATTTTAAGCATCCAGACCTAACAATAGACTAAGTAATGTTTCTGTGCCTCTTACAGAGCCTGATACTTATGGAGGCCCTGCTATGCAAACTTCAGAAAATAGTGCTGAGGACAGTCATGCCATTATGGAAAACAGAAGTGAAGTTATACAAGAGGAGATCTTAGAAGTAGGCAATATGCCTACTGAAGAACTGGACATTGAATGTGATGTGGGTGACAAACCTTCCAAGCAAAATTCCTTAGCTGTCTCTTCCGAACCAAAGCTGCAGAGATTGATTCAGCTCCCACAGAGGCTTACATATAACAGTTTGGGACATAGTACACAGGAACCTGTGACCACAGCTAATCGTAGAGTCTGTGCCCATGATCCCTATGCCTCCTCCTCCAGTGGTGACACCCCTTCCCAAGTTATGGAGAAGACTGATTACCCTTGGTGGAATGTACCTTTTGAAGGCAAAAATATTGTTCAGTTGATGGTGCATTAGTGCTTGCAAATATTTTGCTGCTAATCTACCTCTGACTTGGGGGGACCCAAGATTTTCAAGTGGGGGAGAGTGTAGCTCCTACTGTATTTCACTGTAGAAGTAATAGACTGTAGTTTTTCATTACACCACAAAGTGGAGCTCTTTTCAGGAATATAAAAGACAATTTCAAAAGAGAAGGAGGAGACTGGAACACGAACTGAAGGATGGAAGACTGAAACAGGGAGCTGAAGGCATAAAAGGGCCTTGCAGCATGACTGGATTTTCTTTCTAGTGCTTTGGGGACAGGGAAGTGAAGTGGCAGATTGTGTCTGTCTTTTGCTAAAATCCGGGATGATGGTATTTTTTGGAATCAGGAGATAAGTCTGAAACCAATAGTTCAACACCTGCATATGATTCAGCAAGAATGGAGTTCCTTTGGGCCTAGTACAGAGAAGCCATAGATGATTACCAGAGATCTGGCATGTGATTTTTCTGCTTTTCTCATCACAGGAACCACAGTGCCTGGTCACTAGGATATTCTGGACAGAGTGGTGAGAGGCTTTGGCTGTCATCATTTTATATTTTTATAAGATTGTGGATCCCCCCCCCCAAATGCTTTGTGGATTACAAATAACTGGGATCCATATGAACTACAACTTGGGCCCCATCATGCCGGCAGCAAGACTGTAAGTAGTCACTGGCCAGTGAACAGGGTAGAATAGAATGTTTCATAGTTAGACTTTTTATAATTGATCAAGGGGGGTTGAGGGTGTTAGTACTGCTCAATGACATTACATTTTCTCAATTTGTATTGTTGCATTATAAATCTTCATTGTTCAATGACATTGCATTTTGTGAATGCTGGATCTGTTACCTTCAAGAATTTTGCTGCTCAATGACATTGCATTTTCTCATATCTGTATTGATGTATTATAACTCTTTTATTGCCTAATGATATTGCATTTTTCTCCTGTGTTTGTATTGTTGCATTATAAAGCTTTATTGCACATTGATATTGCCTTATTTGTGCATGTTTGAATGTAAAGACCTTTTCTGTTGAGTTCTGGGGAAGAGGGTGGATGTATGGTTTCATTGCATGCATATCTCACATTGCCTTATTGCTAACTGGTGCACTGTTGAAATAATTTGTTTGTGGATGTGTTATTGCCTTTTAAACTAGATGTGTCATCTAGAAAAAAATCTGTCATTCTTGCCACCTTGGTGTGTTGGGCCTAATAGGGGTATCATCAGAGTCAGTTAAGAAGGAACCCATATCTACTTCAGCTACACCTGCGGCTGCACTGCACCTGTAAAATGTTATGCCTGACATTTCTTTTTTACCAACAGAAAAAATGTTTAATTTTGTGAGGCTATCTGGAATGTGCTCTGCTTAAATCTTTCCCCACCCAGAAACACAAGCTGTGCTTAAGGAATGTAATTACAAACTCAGCTATTAACTGAACCAAAATAAATACTATCATTTAGTAAAAGGAACCTGTGCTGTGTCGATTGAATGCTACTCTGTGGTGACTGAAAAACGTTCTATAGCTGTTAATCTCTTGTATATAAACAAAGATTTACTCTAGTAAAAGATCCTTTTTGGCAGAAAAAGGTTATTATCCAGTACTGTATAAATAAACTGTGTCTTTGGTCTTGCAACATGCATCTAGCTTTTTTGGAATTATTGGATTTATGTTGTTCCTTTGGAGTTGGTGATATTAGGATTTCTGAATTTTTGTTTCAGTTGTCTGTTCTTTGTTCAGTTATGGATTCCCAATACCCGATATTTGATTTGTTTACAGGAAAAAGGGTTACTCAGGTAAAATGTGAAAACCCTATACATATATATAGAAATTTGTTCTGGAAAACGCTCATGGCAGTATGGGGGTTATAAGAAAGAATTTTGACTTTTTGCCCTGTACATACTTTGCTCTAGCTGTTGAATCCTGTGCAAGACAGAAAAAGAAAATGACTGAGGCCCTGAAAAATGTTAGTAAGGTTTTAGTGAGCTCAACCACAGCTCTGCAGGTGAAATGTGCAGCTAGTAATCAGCAAATACTTGGCCTGCAACAACAAATTTCTGCCATTGTGAATCAGCAGTCTATTTTGTTGGTTGTCCCAAATGCCAGTAACCCTCTAAATAAACTAAGCAAAGAAGATGATGTGGAAGCCTACCTGATGTGCTTCAAAAGGTTTTCAGCTTGAGAGTGGTGGCTCCAATGTGAGTGAGCCATCATTCTATTACCATAAATGGGTTAGGACTCTCTGAAGGCCTAAACAGACTTGGGAGATTACCTTACTAAGGAGTATCATAAATTGAAATAATAAATACTGTTCAATGATTAGAGCTTTGCTTGAAGCATAATCCATTATGTTCCACAACTGAACATTTAATATGAACAGATAAGTAAGGTCACACATGGCTAAATTAATGTATATTTTTTTAATTTTTCATTTGAAGCTTGTGTGAACAATGCAAGTAAAATGAAATATAGGCAGCAGACCAGCTCAAAAGTGTATTCCCTAGTAATTTTAGAAAGTGGATAGTCTAGACTGACAAAAGTCGTCTAACTAGCTAGTTATGGAAAGTTTCTTATTAACTGAACTGGCAAGCACTAAGTAAGACTGGCATGTTCTAAAGGCTAATAAACCTTCAGCTAAGTATATTGCTTTGCCTGCACATAAGAAAAAAATGCTACCATATGCGTTGATTTATTTAAAATGTTTTAGGAAGAGAGATAACCACGTAGGGCACAATGGTTTACTATTAAAATGTGGATCGGCACTTAAACAAAACTGGGAAGATTGAATGCGTGTTTCCCAGTTCCCATAATGCCAATCTGAAAATGTTCGAATCCACAGTAGCAAATGCTAGTGTGCATTCGCTAATGTGTGATCAATGTTTTGATACCAGATCCCCTACTGATCGTGGGGATTGGGAAATTTGTCCTTTTCCCCAATAAAGTGCAATCTCAGAGTTGGAATATATAACTTGCAGGGGGTGTGTGGGGGATAGCCCTCCACATGGGGGGTGTAAGGGAAAACAGTAAAAACTAGTGTATAATTAAAAGTTTTAGGAGATGTTAAACAAATTAGCCTGGGTGTCTAATATTACCTCCTGCTATTTTGTTTAATGTCAAATGTGGACAACAGAGAAAGGTCAGTTGGAATTATAGGCAGGTAGATATTATGGATATGACATTATTTTTCTATTTCTTAATGATAATTTTTTTACTTTCCACATTTTAATAATAAACCATGCAAAATTTGTAATGACAGTACTATGTCTAGAAGAATTGCTAATTTCAGCCAACAAATTGTACTTAAATGCATGCCTATGGAATGTGATAATACTGAAGCTTTAACTCCTATAAGTGTAGAATCTGCTTTCTGTCACTGAGTTTTTACCATACTTGTTAAATGTACTATTTTGGAAGAGAGAAAAGAAAAGTAGGGTTGTTAGATTCAGTTAGCATGACTACATTAGTTAAAGTACAGTATGTCTGAAAGTACAAAGCAACACAAACAGAAATTTGAAATAATATATGTACATGGAGATAGAGACTACCATGTACAAAACAACACATAGAAATTTGAAGTAATATATGTACATGGAGATATAGAGACTACTATATAAAATAAGTACAAGTGTTGCAACTTGTAGCTCCAGTACCTAACTTATCTCACAGTGTGATAATTTTCTAAGATATTCAGTTTTAAGAAATATAGAAGGTTAGGACATACATGAGTAAAGATGGGCTCCCCCTGCACCACCTTACTCATGTTTGCTAACCTTAACCATAATCCTACCCCTGCTCCAAACCATACCTTAAAGATTACCTTATGAAAAATATTTTCTCTAATGGTAGCACTACACTAGAAATTCTGACATACACACCATACATAATACACAAACAATATTAAAACTTTCTTACCTATTCCCTACTCTAACTCAAACCTGCAGATAACCACACACAGACACACACAGAGAGACACAGATAGACACAGAGAGACGCAGAGAGACACAGAGAGACACAGAGACACACACACACTCTCTTCAACCCCAATTGCCAAAACATTTGGAATATCTGAATGCTATGAAATTAACACATACTCACTTAGCATAAATCAGAGCATGTGCCCTACATAAACCTAATCTTTTGGTACTCTGATGCTTGTTTAACTCAGCACTTAATAAAAAGAACTGCCAAGAAAAAAATATAGTACTTCACTTTGTCAACAAAAGCATCACTTGACAAAGTTAAATGGCAACATACATATATAATGATTGATATATATATATATATATATATATATATATATATATATATATATATATATATATATGTATGTTTGTGCATGTTTATATTGTAATGTGGTATGGCAGTTATCACATTTTATGTCAGAACAATGTTAATAATATTGCTGGTCATAAGTGTTTTGTAAACAGTGGACATTTTGTAAATGTATTTATAAATATTGTTGTACATAAATTGTTGTACAAATATTGTGTTTCCTTTATGGTAGACAGGCACATTTTTGTACTGATCACAAAGGTTCCCTCAGACAGTGCTCTTAACAAGCAATCATCTTGCTTAGTGTGGTATATTAAAAAGGAGGGCTATAGTCTTGATAATCAGAAAAGCTGGCCCCTTGATATGACAGGGGTTTGTGCTTGGTACAGCAGTTCTGGGGTGTATGGTATTGCAAAGAAGAGACAAAATGGAATAATTTGAATTAGCATGGAAATTTTCTGGTAAAGAAGCCAGAGAAAGGGAAACTGTGTCAAGTCACTTTGTAGACAGTTGCAGAACTGGTATGAGAGACTGTAAAACTTTTGATGTTTTGCTACAGCTGAGTCTGCACCATTTTTTTCTGATTAATAAAGCCAGATTATTTTATGGACCAGTTGTCTCTACTGCTTTGTATGATACCATAATATGTGCCTTTCCAGGTCCATTGCCATGTCAAGATGAAAGGGATTGGGTATTTCAGTGAAGCTATGCTCTATATCATGTAGGGTCACTGAAGATGGGGAGATCATGAGGTCAAACAAAGGATGGTCCATTGGATGACATAATAGCAGTCTACTCCTTATGGACTAAAGCAACCAGAAACGTCAAACTGATACTAGAAGATGAGGCCCTCTGGTCTGAAGTTATCCAGCATACTACTGGGGAAGAGCAGCGGTCAAGTACAAGTAGCCCTAGGATTTACAATGCAGATGCATTAAAGTTGGAAGGACATCCATCAGCTCAGGTGCTCAGGTATGAAAGGAACATCTGATGGTGCAAGAACTACATGCCACTGGAACCTGGAATGTAAGAACCATGGACCAAGTAAAGTGTGTGGTGGTTAAGAATGAAATGTCAAGAATAAACATTGACCTTTTGGAAATTAGTGAACTAAAATAGATCATTTGGGGTAATTTTATATCGGGTAATCATCACATCTTCTACAAGAGGAAATGGAGAAGCCCACAAACTTAATAAAAAAGAGTGATAAAATCAGTGGTGAGTTACAACCGAAAAAGAAACTGACAGAGTGATTTTAATCAGACTATAAGGAAAAGCATTCAGCATTACTCTGAAACAAGTTCATGCTCCAACTATAGATAATGAAGTGGAGAAAATTCACCACATTTGTGAAGATCTGCAGCAACTTTTGGAAATAACACAAAAAGGATGATATATTTCTGATAAGTCATCTAAATGCTAAAACTGGTAGTCAAATTCTGCTATGATACGTTACATGGCTTTGCATATATGGCTGTTGAGGGTGATTGGAATATGATTTCCTGGTCTGTTGAGGGTCTACCCATTTGTAGGGGAGTCACAGTGGCTTTTCTCCAGGCATTGGGTCAGGTTTGGCCTTATAGTATGACATGAAGGATGACATAGACTAGTTTAGTTCTGGCAAAATAATTCAATTGTCATAGCAAATATTGTCTTTCAACACCCCAAGAGATAGCTTTACACATAGCTATCACTAGATGGTTGATACCAAGATCAGACTGACCATGCACTTTGCAATCAATGATGTAGGAGCTCTAAACAGTAAAAAAAAAAAAAAGCAAACAAGACCTGTAGCTGACTATGGCTAAGACCACCAGTTTCCTAATGCAGTTTAGAATTAAATTAAAGAAAACAAGTAAAAAATATCTAGGTCAATAAGATACGAGTTTGACAATATTTCAAATTAATTAGCAGAATAGGCTTAAGGGATTAATCTTGGTGGACAAAGTGCTTGAAGAGCTATGGACAGAGGTCTGTGACATTATCCAGGAGGTTGCATCAAAAATGGTCATAGGAACAGACGAATAATGTTATGTAAGTGCTCACAAGACTATAAGATGCCTAGCATATATGCCATTAAGTAAACAAATGTAAAAGTTCATGCAACCCTGGCCAAGCACTTAATATTCCTTACCCCCAAATCAAGCAGAACCTTATATGATAACCTTGGTGTACATTTATGTTTACCCATCTAGTAATTCAGACTAGACTTAAAGGTAGGCAAAGCAGTACTTTGTTTGACCTGTAGTAGCAACTTATTCCATAGGCTGGAAATGTATTGTGTTAGGAACCTGTCCCTTCAGCGAGTTTTGTTTATTTTATGTTTTGATGTAGATTAAGGCCCCTAGTGCAAGTGTTTTTATAGGCACTGGTTTTCTGAAGAAACAGAAGGTCAAATAGGATTGGGTATTTCATGTCTTGAAAAGCGAGACAGTGCTCACCTTTAAGCAGATGTTATGCTACACAGTATGAGGAGACTCATGCTGATCTTTCTGGATAGTTGAAGGATTTAAGATCTTTAACTTTCTTGGATAGAAGTATTTGGGGCCTTACTAGTTGAGCAATATACTTGGACTTATACATACCAAAGGGGTGTTTTATTCATTTGATAGGTCTGATAAGGTAAGAATACAGAAGTAGGATGACTTTTTTGCCTCTTGAAGATAATAGCTACCAATTCACGATAAGGCTAACAATAATCAAAATGTAAAAAAAAAAAACTTTTATTGAGAGGATTCTTTCTGAAGAGGAGTACCATTTATAACATATGAGGTAGAAGCATTTTTTTTGCCAAATGCTACTATGCTGCACTTTTTTTTTTGCATTTAACTTGAGACTATTTTCAGTATACCAGGTATGTGCATATTCCAACTAGCACTTGCTTGTAGTCATCAGTAAACACTTCTGGGATATTGTTTTGAATGTCCACAAAATAAATGCCAAACAGGAGATGGCCTACCATAGATCCCTGTGGCACACCAATGATTACAATTTTACATTGAAAGAATGTACCAGCACCTTTCACAACTTGGGATCAGTTGAACAGCCAATTTGCAATCCAGCAGAGAAAGTAGGGGCTTGCATTCATTTTAAATATTTTTTTAATAATTCTAGCAATAGAAATAGTACCAAAAGCCTTAGTCTGGTCAAGATAAGCAGTGTGGACACAGTGACCACTGCCCACAGCCTCTGCAACCTCTGTAACCTTTTTAAAGATGCTTACCAGGTTCAGAAGACAGGAACTGCCATTCACAAAACCAAACCGAGTAGGGTCTAGTTTATTTAAGTTGCCTACATCTGCCTAATTGAATCCAGCTATGATACGTCACATGACTTTGCATATATGGCTGGGGAGGGCGATTGGACTATAATTACCTGGTCTGTAGAGGGTCCACCTATTTGTAGGGGAGTCACAGTGGCTTTTCTCCAGGCATCAGGTACAAATCTTGTAGACAGGCTGAAGATGAACAGTTTAAGTAAAAACTCTTTTATGCATATGTTTATTCCTGAATTTACCATTACATTTAGGGCAGAGGGATAATTACTTTTCTATGCAGCTGTTTAGGTGCTGGTAAAAGTCAGAGGTAAATGCAGCAGTCACTCCATTTGGGTCTTTTTGCAAGGGATTTGGGAGAATTCTGCATACGTCTTCTACAAGCTGACATAGGTTTGTCCTAGAGAAGTCCCTGAAGCTGCTCTTATTTGTTGATGGGGGCAGTACAACTAAACATGACAGAGAAGATGACTGATTTGTTGTAAGATTTATCCAGGGATGATGAGATGTGGGGTGGGGTGCAGGTTGGGACTAAGTTATTTAGAACCAGTTCAGGGATGTTAAAGACTCTAGTTGGTAGCTTTATGATATACTCCAATGTACTGGCATTAACAAAGTCTATGAAATTTTGAACTTAACATTTTTTGCGATGGAAGTGAGCCAACCAATGCTTAGCTAATCAAAGTCCCGTAATATGAAGACAATTGGTTTAATATTTAATGCCTCAGTAGTGTAAAGGTAATTTCCATAATCTTTGAGAGACATTGATGAGGATCTGTAGCTTCCAATGAAGTAAAAGATGGATTTGTTAAGAGTAATTTGGATCTCCAAGGAAGATTAAGAAGATAAAATGACTGTTGGTGGGGCTTTAGAAGTGGCTGAGAAAAGAAGGAGAGTAAAATGCAATGGTGATACTCAAAATATGTCAAACTTTATAAAAAGTACCCTAACATCAGTTATATATACCAGGGTATGTTCTCTGACCTAGAGCCAGGCATCCTGGAGAGTGAAGTAAATGAGACCTAGAAGGACACAGGAAGTAATAGAATTCCAGCAGAATTGCTTAAACTGTTTCAAAATTATGTTGTTGCAATGCTGCTTGGAATTTGCCAGCAAATTTGGAAAAGACAACAGTGGCCAACAGACTGCAAAAGGTCACATACATTCCAATCCCAAAAAAGGGTAATGCTAAGGAGTGTGCAAATTATCAGACTATTGCATGTATTTCACATGCTAACAAGGTAATCTCAAGATCCTGCAAGGTAGACTCCAGCAGTAAATGGACCTAGAACTAACATATGAATAAGCTACCTTTAGAAGGGACAAAGGCATGAAAGAACAAATTGCCAGCATCCACTGGATAATGCAGAAAGCAAGGAAATTCCAGGAGAATATTTATTCTGCTTTATTGACTACTCTTATTGCCTTTGACTGTGTGGAGCAATAACAAACTTTGGCAAGTGCTTAGATAAATGAGGGCACCAGGTCATCTTATTTGCCTCCCAAGGAATCCGTATGCAAAACAAAATGTAGTAGTTAGAACCAAATGTGAAATAACTGTCTCAAGATTGGCAAAGTAGTAAGACATGGCTGTATAATGTCTCCCTCTTTATTTAGTTTATATGCTATGTCTTGCAAAATACTGAGATGGATGAATCAGATGCTAAAATAAAAATTGCTAGAAGTATTAGCAGGAATTATGCAGATCATACCAAACTAAAGACTGAAAGTGGGGAAGAGTTGAAGAGCTAGATGATTAAAGTGAAGGTAGAACGTGCAAAAGCTGGTTTATTGCATTGTATATGTATTATTGTATATTATCAAAAAAAGATAAAATTGTGTCATCTAGCCCTATCAATTCTTTATAACTTGATGGTGAAGAAAAGGAGGCAGTGACAGACTTTATTATCCTGGGTTCAAACATCTTTACAGATGGTGATTGCAGCCATGAAATTAAAAGACAGTTGTCATTAAGAAAGAAAGCTGTACAAGCTTGGATGAAATTTAAAGAGCATATTGTCAACAAAGGTTGATATAGTCAAAGCTATGTTTTTTCCAGTATAAAATACAGCTGTGATAGTTGGACTATAAGTAAGGCTGTACAGTAAAAAAACTGATGATTTTGAACTCTGATATTGGAAAAATATTCTGAGAATTCCATGAAGTACAAGAAAATTGAACTAGTTAGTATTAAAGGAAATAAGTCCAGACTGCTCACAAGAATGCCTAATAGCAAAACTAAATATCAAATTCTTTGGCCACATAATGTGCAAACAGGACTCACTAGAAAATATAATGATACTAGGAAAGACTGAAGAAGAAAGGGGTGCGACAGGTTAAGGGGGTGTTTACCACTACTGAAGTAATGACTATGAATTAATGAGAACTTCAAAAAGCACTTCATTACAGACAACACTGGCATGCTAAAGTCCTTGAGCTCATGCAGTGTCAGATTTGACTAAATGATTTAAGAACTATATATATTTATATATCAAACAAAAAAAATACATAATGACAAAAAGGTCTACTTCCTAACCTCCCAGCAAAAATACCTGCACAACCCACAAAAGTTTTGGCAATCCATTAACTACCTCCTAAACGCTGGGAAAACCTCTACTCCCACCCCTCCACATCCACCTTCTCTGAACCTTTAGCATCTCAATTCAATACCCATTTTATTAACTCTATCACCTCCCTCCTAGTCAACCATCAAAATCTACCACTCACTATGCCATCCCCCTCCTCTACAACTGCTGATTCTTTTTTTCTTCAAACCAGTCCAAGCTGCATACATAAAAAAGCTGCTCCCAAAATGAAACCCTGCTGCCTAGCTGTTTGCCAACTACCAAATGAATTCTTAAAAACAGCAGCTCCATCTATCACTTATCCCATCTCTATCTTAATAAATTGTTCTGTCTCTGAGCAATATGTACTTCACATCTGGAAGATCTCTCACATCATTCCCCTCCACAAGGATGGACCCTCTACAGATATTTCCAACTACCAACCCATTGCCAACCTCCCTCCCATAGCCAACATCCTTGAAAAATTCATTCACCAACAACTCCTAACTCACCTTTCCTCCAATAACCTAATGACGTACACCCAGCACGGTTTTAGACTTATACATACTACCAATACAGCTTTAATATCCTTTACCAACACTATTCATCACCTTAAGAACAGTGGTCTAGTAGACTCAGCTATTTTCCTTGACATGTCAAAAGCATTTGACATTGTCTCCCATCAACTCCTACTTAAACTTGCCACTCACAATCTCAGCTCATTAGCACTTACATGGTTTCTCAGTTACCTATCTAACCGCAAACAGGCCACCAAATGGGAAAACACTTTCTCTCCTCTTGCCAGTCTCCACTGGTGTAATCCAAGAGTCCATACTCAGACCCCTCCTTTTTATCATATTTACCAAAAATCTAAATACTGCTACCCAACTGGCAACAACTATACAATATGCAGATGATACAACACTTATCTGCTCTGCCCCCTCCCACCTTGAACTTCAATATAGGACTCAAAAAGCATTCTAGGACATAGAGTCCTATCCATCAAACCACCAACTCATCCTAAACCCCAATAAGACTAAGCTAATGTACTTCTCAAGCAGAACTACCAAGCCCCACTCTCCTTCACTCTATAGTCAATCCACAAATGGTACCAATATTGAGCCTACAAATCACACCAAACTCCTTGGTGTATCTATAGAGGACAGGCTGAAATTAGATTTTTCATATTTCCCAAACAATCAAAAAAGTCCATGCCGAACTCGGCTCTCTTTACAGGGCTAGACCCTTCCTAACACACCAAGCCAGACTAGCCACAGCTAGAGCTCACCTTCTAACTATCCTTCTCTACTGCTCTCACATTTTCACAAACTTGCGCAAGGCAGACCTAAACAACCTAGATTCCTGCTATAATAAAATAGCAAACTTTGCCTGCAACCAGCTCCATAAAACTCATCATTGTACTGTTCTCTAACAACTAAACTGGCTAGAACTCCCCAGCCAGATAACACTAAAATAATTTACCTTCACCCACAAAATCATTCGCAACCCCATTCACTGCCCTGCCCTTTCCTCCCTGGTCTAAACTCATGTCAATACCAGGTCTCTTAGATCTTCAAAGAGACTACAGCTAAAAATAACCCAGTCAAACAACTACCATGGTGACTCCCTCTTTTCAAACAAAATTGCCAAGGCCTGGAATGCCCTCCCCAAACACATACAAGTATGCCCCAACTATTCTACCTTTAAAGCACAAACAAAAGAATATCTCAAAGCCACCTGGATCTGCCCCTGTACTACTCCTGGTTGATCCCCCTCCCTCCTACTAACTCCCCATCTCTTCATCCCATTCAGCTATTTTCCTTTCAACTCCTTAATAGATTTCTTCATTTCTTTTTTCCTTGAACTTTGGGCACAAGCACAGCTAGACTAATCAAGTACTGAAAAAGGTCAATTATCTCTATATTCAGCAAAGTGTATGTCTTTAAATTTGTTTTTTCATGTCGTGACCTTTCAACCTTTTCTCTGTCTGCCATTGTTAGCATCATCCCAAAATTGTTACAAATGCTTTTAAATTTACTTTGTACTGTATTATTTATACTACTTACTGTAGTTTTTGAATAATTAACTATCGTCATTAGTGTGTAGAGTTTTTCTCCTCTGGTCTCCACTGAAAACGGGTTCCTGGCCCAGTTGGACACTACCCAGTTAACAAATAAATAAATAATAAATATCCCAAAGCTCCACAGTGTTGGTCTTTTCCAACTCCTTTCCTGCAATAGAGTCACACCCTTTTACAGCCACTTCACAAATATGTTAATTATAGATTAACCCCTGGCCAATCGTTTAATGTCTTTAGCTCCATTTCCCTCCCTCAGCATTCAGGATTGATGCTTCCCTCACTTATTGTTTACATGCTGTGTGACTGAGAAAATTATTTCTTATAACACTGCTATTGGAGCATCCATGACAAGAGATGATTCTGCCTCATCCCACTTATTAAATTAATAAAAAGATAAACTAAACTACAGTAACTTCCAGGTACTTTCGGTACTATACTGTGGTGAGATACCCAGGCTGCTATGCGTAATGTATCTTGCCTGTGTTAATGTACTATCTTCTGAGCTCTTACAGAGCTACATTCTAAGAGGGCACAAGTGAAGGCTGCAGTGCAGATTTCACTCTATATACTGTATATCCGCTTAGGGTTGCCACCTGTCCCACTTTGCGAGGGACAGTCCCTCTTTGGGCGGTTGTGTCCTGACCAAAAATATTAAAAATGGCAAATGTCCTGAGACTGTAGGACATCACTATGTCCCATATTTTATGTAATAGTTGCATAAAATAGCAATTTCTGTATCTGAAATACCTAAATGTTACAAGAAACAGGATAAGCAACTAAACTGCTACAAGAATAAGCTTTTATTTAGGCAAAAAGGTAAAGTTCTATCCTTTGTACTGACCGTGGGTAAGTGTCGGCCTGTAAAATCTGATGTGTATCCCGAAAATGTCCCACTATGGCCATTTGAAAAGGTGGCAACCCTATATCCGCTCCCTGAGTACTTACAAAGGGATGTTGTGATAAGGCATATCAGCCTGCCAATACACAAGCAAGACAGCCAGTGATGCCAGCAGAAACAAGACATGTGATGATACCACCCATAATCCAAGTTCAGGAATCCATTCAAATTGATAATAGGCTGGCCAGGAGGAGAGCTGATTGAAGCTAATGGGCTCACATGTACCCTGGGGGTGGTGCTGGTCAAGTATTTATGACCTCAGATTTGGGTATTCTGCATACAAGTAGAAATTATAAGGAACTGATATTCTGATGTTCATTGCAATGCAGCTGATGTCAACATAAGTCTTCATCTTTTCTGGGTGGGGGTGGGGGGTGATACAAAGGAGTGAAACGCACCAGGCTTCTTAATGATACTATAACACTGAAGGTGGCATTTCCTGCTGTGAGCATACATTTTATAATAAGGGAAGACCAAGGAGGGAGGAGTAATCCCCCACTATCTCAAAGTCTGTTGTGCTACATCTGGACAGCCTAAACCACACATCATGGCAGAGAATAAATAGAAGAAATGTTTATGGAGAGTAGTGGACACCTGCAGCCATTCCACAATATGAGGTGGGTGCCAAAAAGAAAAGGCAGTCTCAGTTAGGAATTAGAGCCATTATAAAAAAATTCTGATGAGGCACATAGACTTAAATGTTCTGAGCAATCCTTATCCAATAAACTCCATTCCTGAGCACAGACATTATATTCTAATACAGCACATGTAATGCTTTGCATTGGAGTCTGTTTTTACAGTAACATGCAAGAGTTTAAACTAATATATTCAAGTAGGATACATAGATTGCAGTTGTGTATGTCCTCTGCACCCCTCACACTACTTACCCAAAGCCCTAGATAGGCATACAGAAAGCAGTACCACCCCACTGAGCAGTATGCCATTTGCTGTCTCTCCCACAAGAGCCATCCAGACAAACAGCACTACAATAAACAGTGCACAGTGGTAATGTACTACATACCATGCATTTTAATTTCAGACCCACTCTTGCTAACTAGCAGGTATGCCATGGTGCTCTGGAATCATTTCTGACTGGATGAGTAAACTGCCATCTGTGCTACAGATGTTTCACAGTTCAGACACTGACTATAAATCTCATCTTTAAATATCTACTCACGTATTCTGTTCTTCTTGCCAGTTCTTTCCATTTTTTATTATTCTCACTCTCTCTCTCACTCACTTCTTCGTTACTTTTTGTCTCTCCATTGATTTAGCATGGTTTGCAGCAGATGCTTCCACATTATATATACTTTATAGACATTCCAATGTTCTTCCTATTGATCAGTAGCTTTAGCTATATGGGTTATATCCTGCCAAGTAATGGCTGGCCACTTTCCAAAACTTCAGGGAACATTCCACTCACCCAAACTGTCAAGCAGCTCGAGCCAAGCAGACTAAAAGTCATGTATGGGTGCAAGGCCCTTCAGAGCTTTACAGCTGTCAAAGAGTATGCTCCCCTGATGCTTTTGAAGATTAATGGCCGGTTTGTGCTTTTTTTGCACAGATACATTTCCTTTGGGAAAAACCTTCCATTTTCTTAAATTTTGTTAATGTTTTATTACTTTCCTCTTCATGAAAGTTATTTTAAATGTAGGAATGTTGTTATTTAATAGACTGTCTCAAGGCTAACATTCTTTTAAACAGAGCACTCATTTCTTTCTGTCAGTTTAAAAATAGTGTAAACTAACTGAAAACATATTTTCTGTGGATAACTTGTGTTTATTTTTCCATTGTGGGGGCTGCCATACTGTTTTAAAGTGGTTTTTATTGTGTTTTTTATGTCAAAAATTATTTTTAATGGACTGCAGTTTTACCACTATTTGCTGCTTGTCTTCCCCAGGAAAGAGGCACCGTTTTCAGCCTGATCATGGAAAAGACTATCATTTGCAAAGTCGGGCCTTCTTCCCACCACAAAAAGAAACAGTTAAGCAAACAGCCTTTGCTACCACAGCAGGATGGCAACTTGCCTCAGCTGCAGGTGGGTGACTCTGCAGTGGCCATTATTTTGTACTTCAGACCACTTATATTTTACAATGGAACCCTCTAGTGTAGCACTTACAGAAACAATTGAACAGGAGTTAGCCACATCCTCTGCAGCTGTTGGAGTCCCCTTAGTGGGCAATGGTGGAGCCACTCTTGGCAGTCCTAGGAGAGGCAACAAGGAAGGTTTCCCTGTTGTGTCAGAATGCTGTGCCCATAACTTGGGAAGCAGCTGCTGCTATTAGTAACATGGTTGGCTCCATATTTCCTGTCAAAAAGAAACAAAAAAAAAGCATGTTATCCACCTCTTGTCAAATTAGTTTACTGTGACTAAACAAGCAACAAAAAGAAAAGTATTCTGCCAGCACTGCAGATTCAGATAACATAGTTTAATAAAACAAAACAATAAAAGACAAAAGATTAGCACTTTCACGCCTATCACAGGTGCTTTATCAGATCTACCTACAAAGAATAAAAACATCACTTAAATACTCCCAGGCAGGGAAGTGGTTTTATTCAAGTTTGTTCCTACTGCTAATGAAAGAAAATGCTTGGAGACCTGTTCTGGACCTCTTTTTTTCTAAACCTGTTTGTGATAGTGCCTAAATTCAAAATGTTGTCACTTCACAGCCTGTTACCTTTTCTTCCTCTTTCATGCTTCCTGGTAACACTGCACTTAAAATATGCTTATCATCACATCCCTATTCATCCAGACTTCATATGTTTAAGGTTTTGTGTGCCTGGATCACATCAGTTCTCTGCCTTATCCTTTGGACTATCCACTACACCAAGAGTGTTCACAAAGTGCCTAGCTCCAATTATAGCTCACTGCAGATTACAGGGTATGCACTTTTTTCCATATTTAGAGGACTTTTTTTATCTTTTCCAGGGTGTCAGAAATCTCTCTCTTGGTTGAGAGATCCTTTGCACAAACTGGGATTGAAGAGTCTTTCTTGACAACTTCACACACCATTGTGCTCTGGGACATCAACTAGATACCACAGAACTTTTCTTCCACAGGAAAAATAGATCTTTATCTAGTTCTATATCTAAGGTTTTCCACAGACTTCAGTCAGCGAGAGGGAATCATTCTTTACATTTGTAATGAAAGTCTCTGCATATGCTGTGAGACAAATAAAAAAAACTACTTTTGAAGATTCTTTGACCTAGGGTAGCATACATTTCAGGACAGCACTGTATCCAGGAACTATTTAGTTAAATTTCATTAAAAATACTGCACTTACTTGTTGCAAGATGTAGTGAGCTGGATTACACAGAAAACCTTTAAATTTGCTATAGACACAGATGTAAAGTTTTACTCTAAGATTTAATTGTATTAGTTTTACAAGTCAGAGAAAGAAATAAGTGTTTTCGTTTCTTTTCTTGATTTGATATTAAATTCATGATAAAAGTCTGTATCTGCTTTAGCTAAAGTCTTTAAGTCAATATTAGTGATTACAGTACATAGTTGCACTGCAGTTTTGCTGTTTTAAGTGGTCTAACTGCTGTTATTAAGCCATCTGCGGTGGTGGTGCTGTGGTAGCATTGTCGCCTCACAAGACGTTGTCCTGTTCGATTCTCAGCTAGAGCGTCTTCTGTGTGGAGACATGCATGAATGGGCGTACCTTCATTGAAGGTTGTGCGTCAGGGCCGGCAACTCGACACATAAAAATCTACTGCCAATCATTAGCGGACTGGAGTTCCGCTGTGGCGACCCCTAACCGGGAAAAGCCGAAAGACACAACAACAACAACTGCTGTTATTAAGCCCTGGTTTCATTACTGTGTACTGAGTGTAAATCAGGCTAGCTCAGGATGCACTGGGGCACTTCCAGGCCAATCAGCTCAGAGCCAAGGGTCTGTGAATTCCAAAGTTGCTGTTTGCTGTGATTTGCTAAATTACTGTTGCACTGTAGTAGCTCTGCAAGTCAGAGAGAGAGACAGATACTTGTTTACATTTTCCCTCCCACCCACTCTGTGGTAATTGTGTCCTTAAACCCAGTCCATCTGTTGTTGCCTGCCCCTTATGATAATTTGACAACATAATTCCATCCCTTTTGCTATTCATTGGTTAACAATAAGCACATAAGTATCATTTTGCAAAGTCTCTTCCACTTAAACTACTCACCAGCCTAAAAGACCTTTGATAAAAATCACTTAATATTTAGTGTACTGATACTGTTGCACTGATTTTAGTATCAAATTAGTCATTTTTTCTATAATTAGTTTACTGGTTCTTGCTGGTGGCAGAAGAATGTTTCCAGGCTTTTTTGTATTGCAGTTTAAATACTCAGTAGCAGGTCTACCCAGACATTATTCTGAAACCGAACTCCAAGCAGTTATAGCTACCCCCTTCTCCCAGAGTCATTCCTTTTGGCATCATGGACCAGTACTTCCCCACAACTTCTCTATCCAGCCTGATTGGGATGGTTATCTTAAGAGAGTGTAAGAATCGTCTCATGCTGTCTGATGGTCAACTACTACTCAAACAGCATTACACAGTGTGTAAGAAATGTACATATATAACATCCTCAGAGACAAAAATCTCACACACAGTAAACTCAAGACATCAAAATCATCAGAAATACACCACACATCACACCTTCCCAAGACCATCACAACACACATAATCCATTATACGCTGATGTTCTAAAGATCAACTTGCCTAAGCCTCAAAGACCTCCAAAACACAACACAGGCACAAAGCACACTCAGCATATTAAGCCTACTTCCTCACATAGCACAAGGAGTCCTAAAGTCACAGATGCTGAGCCTGTAAGGCAGGCATTGATCCAACCAAACATTCTTTTTATTGGTGATGCCAATGTAAGACATACAGATGTGCCTCTTACCAGGCTGAGCAAGGAAAGAGTGACAGTTAGTTGCTGGTCTGGTGCCAGGAGCCATCAGATCGTGCTTGGACTCAAGTCCTTGAATAACAACTGAAAGTATGACTGTCATAGTTCAATGTCTTGAGGTGTACCTCTCTGAACGATATGAAGAAAGAGATGATGGACCTGTCCAAGGCAGGTATGAACCTAGCATTGAGCAGTACTCTACCTTCTCCAAGGATGATACTGTGATATCAGCAAAAAATAAATGACTTCAATAACTAGCTTAGTTTTTGGTGTCATTTGAGGGGGGGGGTTCCAATATTTCAACCTAGAAGGATATGATCAATGGACCACACTGCTTCACCAGGGATGGCCTGCACCTGTCCCCTCTAGTGTATTGATTATTGGCAAAGACATTGTCCACCCCCATAGTGCCTTTTTAGGCAATGCCAACCTGATAAACCTACCGTATAAGGTAACAAGCAAAGGAAAATATGAAGGTCTACAGCTCAATCCTAGGAGCCTGAACAAGAAACTCCACTCCCTGCAAGTCCTTCTCACCCTGGAAGACACTAACATCTGTGTAGTGACTGAGATATGGTTTAAAATAGTGTATAGCACTCTAGCTGTGCCGGGATATAATCCCTTCCACACATCAACTTCTGCACAGGAGAGGGAAAAAAAGCTGGAGATGTATCAGTCTACATTAAGAAAAGATTTGCATCAAGGCTGATAAAACAGCATGATACACTATAGCTTTTTCATGTCCAAATAACCATCAGAAAGGTCCCATACCATATATTAGACAGCTATAGATTAGGAAACCTACACCACCACTAGGCACAAGCACAGAAATTCCTGGACTTTGTCAATACAAATGTCCTGGAATAATCAGAGTACACACTAGGGGGAAAATGTCTTAGATCTTGTCCTACGAATATGGGAGCATCTTGTACCATCTCTTGTATATCTTCATCATTTGTTAGGTCTGACCATAAAGCAGTCTCCTTCAAAGAGATCCCTTTCACCCAAAGAACCTTTAGAAATCTCGTTAACAAACTACCCAATCCTAAGCAATACATTGGTAAACTTCAAATCCCCACCAAACCCAGTTATCTCCACTGAATACACAGAAATGTACCCCACCACACTATACCAGCATGTCAACAGCTGCACAAATGCAGCTGTATCCCATAGGAGTAAGTGCAGGACAAACCCCAGAAACAAACCCACATGGTGGAACCATAATATCAGCAACCTTTATAAGAAAAGGAAAAGAACTTTGACTAAAAGTGAGAAGAATACTTCCCAGAATGTTACAGCCATTGTTACCGAAATAAACAAACCAAAAAGAAGCTTAATAAAATCCACCAAAGCCAAATTTGAGGCTAAAATAGCTACTCAAGCCAAAGACAATCACAAGGCATTTTTTAATTATCTTTGTACTCTCAAATGCACAAAACAGCAATGCACTGATCTGATTCTGAACAATGTTGCCTACACTGAGACTAAAGATATAGCTAACCTACTGGCCAATAAATATAACTCTAACTTTACCTCTCTCTCTCCCCTCTTTCCACTGTCTCTCAAAATATACCTGAAATTACCTCACCTCCAGCTATCACACAAGACCAAGTCCTAAAAGTGCTATTAAAAGCTAAAACAACTGCATGGGTGGGTCCTGGCAAGATTCTTGGATGTATCTTTAATAGTATTCATACAGGTTTTGTACCAAGTGAATGGGGAACAGCTACAGTCATTTCCCTTCATAATGGAGGGCCTTCCACAGAGCCAGGCAATTGCAGACCCGTATGTATGACCAGCCACATATGAAAAGCCATGGAAAGACTTATTGTGGATGTGACGCCACAACACTGGCCCAGTAACCAAGGAGCCTCAATCCTCACCACTGGCAACAGTGGGGGGTGTACACACTGGGAGGATGACAAGTACACAAACAGTAAAGTGCAATTTCCCTTAAGAAACCACAGTCAGTCTGGGGGCTGGTTTCTCCCTCTTTCTTCAGATCCCCAATACGACTCCCCACTGGCACAGCTTTAGAGTTGAGATCTCAGCTGAGTGGTCAAGCCAAGACCTCCAGCACCCTCTATAACCAATGCTTTGTGCCCCTGCCCAAGTAGTTGACACACACACACTCTGAGATTTGATTTACACACACACACATTCACACACGCGCACACACACACACACACACACACACACACACACACACACACACACACACACACACACACACACACACACACACACACACCTGGGAAAGGCTGGCACAGGTTTACTAGCTATGCCCCCTTCTGCCCAGATAAGGTAGTTTTTACTGCCACTAGCCACTATGTATTAGCTGTTTTAAGGCCCTTAGCAAAGGGTGTCCAATCTTACTGTGTAATGTTACTATTAATCCAAATGGTAGCTTGACCAAGAGCAAGGCTTTTAGGAGTGGTCCACACAGTGTCACCAAATGAATATGCAATACACTAAGAGCTTAAAATATGTCTAGATAGACCAGCCACAATTAAAAGGTTTAAATATATTTAGTAATAAATAATAAAAGAACAAGAAAATATTCAGTAAACAATCACAATTACTTCAGAGTTCAAAATCACAGGAAATATTTAAAACAACATTGTAGGACAGTCAAATAAATAAAGAAAACATCTAAACTATACTTCACTATATTCCTAACTATATCCAAGAGAAATTACTGTACCCTAGACTTACTTACTCATAGCAAGGCAACACAGAAGTAGTGAGTGGGTTTTCCAGCTGATGTTGTCAGGTCAAAGACAAAATACAAAATGCACAGTTTTTCTCAGAGTTCTTAAATTAATATTTCAAATATTGCTGCTGGGATACTTGCGGCATGACATTACTTCTTGTCATCTGACTACTCCGGGTGAAAACCATTGATTTTAGCATCTACCTGTGAAAATACATAGACCTTAGAGCTTTTGCCAACTGGTGGAAGTTGTAAAATAATTTACATTCCTCCACATTTAAAGACAATACAAAAAACTTATAGTTCTAGACATTATGTCTCCTTTTGCACTGAAACTGAAAAATAACATCTATTTTATTATGTGGTTATAAAATAATTTAAGTTCAACTATTTTTTTCTGAAGTTTTGCAAGTTAACCTATGTGCCAGTTCCCACTGTTAAAACATACACATTTACACAGTTACAATAGTTTATATACATTTTTGCTCTTTTCCAGTAAGGTACACTGTGAATAAATCTTTAAGCTGAGTATTCTACAACATGTCTCTTCAGCACACGTCTGTACAAACCATCTAATAAGACATACAGTTCTAATATATTTGCAACACAAGCATATGAATCATGTTGATATTCACAAGGGCCTCTCTATCATGATAAGGTTTCATCATGTTACCATGGTACAACTTATATCTCTGCTTCCTGCCTAGCAGTTCTACCATGTAGTTAACATCACTGACCTTGCTTGCCACTTTGAAGGGTCCCACCCAAGCTGCCTGCAGCTTGTTGTGTCTGACAGGAATGAGAACCATTACCTGCTGCCCCACAGCATACTCTCTAGCTCGAACATTCCTGTCACACCACACCTTTTTCTGCCATTGGGCATCGGCCAGGTTCTCCTGGGCCAAGCCCATGAGCTCCCTGACCTTGTCTTGAGGTTTAGTAAATATGCCACAACAGACTCCTTGTGGGATTCACACTCAACTTCCCACTCATCTCGAATCAAATCTAGAGGTTCCCTTCAGCCTATGCCCATACAGACTCACAGGGTGAAAAACCTGTGCATTCCTGGGGTATCTCTCTGTAAGCAAACAATAGATGGGGCAAATATTTGTCCCAGTCCCTCTTGAACTGGTCTGCAAATGCCCATAGCATGGTCTTGAGTGTAGAGTTTAACCTCTCAACAAGACCATTAGTCTGAGGATGGTAAGGGGTGGTCTTTAGGTGCTTCACCCCATGGCATTCCCACAGACAAGCCAGCAGGTCTGACATGAAATTGGCAACAGTGTCAGTCAGTATTTCTTCTGGGAAATCAACCCTGCTGAAAATCTCTAACAGAGCATTTGCCACCTTTTCTGTCTCAATGGAGGACAAAGCCACCGCTTCAGGGTATCTGGTAGCATAATCTACTACCACTAGAATATACTTCTTCCCCTGTGGAACTTGGGGTACTCAGAGCCCCCACAATATCCATAGCTACCCTCTAAAATGCCTCATCAATCATAGGCAAAGGCATCAAAGGAGCTTTCACCTTGTCTCCTGCCTTGCCTATCTTTTAGCACTGCTCACAGGTCCTGCAGTACCCTGTTATCATCTCTGGAAATACCAGGCCAATAAAAGTTTGGCATAATATGTCTCTTGGTATGCGTTCTGCCCATATAACCTGCAAAGGGAATATCATGGGCTATGGCATGAAGTGCCAGATGGTAGGCTCTGGGCATTACCAACTGCGGTATTCTCTCACCCTCTAGCTTTCCTCAGGGGTCCATCTCTATACAGTAACCCTTTGCCCCAGTATACAAATTCCCCCTTCCCTTGAAAGTCAGGTGCCTCACTAGCTACCTCCCTCAGGCCTTGTAATATAGGGTCTGACAGATGAGCCTGTCTCAGCTCTCTCTTTGTAACCCTTCCCAGCTCCCCTTCCACGGGAAGTCTGGCATCCTCTGACAGTGGTGGGTACTACTACTCACCTCTGCCCTTGCAGTCACTCTGTCCAAGGGAACATCAGTACCCACAATCAGCTGTGGCAAGATAGATGTGGTGAGTGGGTTTTCCAGCTGATGTTATCAGGTCAAAGGCAAAATACAAAATGCACAGTCTCTCTCAGAGAGTTCTTAAATTAATATCTCAAATATTGCTGCTGGGATGCTTGCAGCATGACATCACTTCTTGTCATCTGACTATCCCAGGTTAAAACCATTGATTTTAGCATCTATCTGTGAAAACACATAGACCTTAGATCTTTTGGCAAATTGTGGAAGTCGTAAAATAATTTACATTCCTCCACATTTAAAGACAATACAAAAAACTTCTAGTTCTAGACATTATGTCTCCTGTTGTACTGAAACTGAAAGATAACATCTCTTTTATTACATGGTGATAAAATAATTTAATTTCAACTATTTTTTTCTGAAGTTTTCAAGTTAACCTTCTATGTGCCAGTTCCAACTGTTAAAACATATACATTTACACAGTTACAATAGTTTATATACATTTCTGCTCTTTTCCAGTAGGGTACACTATGGATACATCTTTATGCTGAGTACTCTACAACATATCTCTTCAGCACACGTCTGTACAAACCATCTTATATGACATACAGTTCTAATACAGTTGTAACACAAGTATAGGTTCATAGGTTCATACTAGGCCATCTGCCCTAGGGCATTTATAAGCCTAGCCAGAGTGTGTTTGGCTTTCGCCACCCATTTTAAATTAATTTTGCTATGCCCTTTTTCGAGGTTAGTATACTGTGCCTCTGTCTAACAGTGACACAAAAGTGATACCCAGGGTAAACCTACGATCTCCCATCCACTCATCAAGATTCCTCTTGAAGAGAGTCAATGAGGGACTCTGCCTAACCTGGACTGGGATTTTATTCCAGAGTGAAGGGAGCCTCTGGGTTATGAATCTGTCCCTCCAGCATGTCCTATTTATTTCAGTGCTGAGGTTCAAGTCTCTCGAGCTGAGCTCGATGGGATTTGGATTTTCTGAGGTGCAGCATGTCCATTAATTCCGGGTTGGACATGGCCTTATATGTCAGGCACAGATCGCCTCTGAGCAGGCGGTATGCCACTGAGTAGAGCTGGAGTTTCTTTAACCAGGCAGCATATGGCATCTGTTTGAGCCCTTTGATCCTCTTGGTGAGGTACTTTTGGGGTCTTTCCAGTTGCTGCAGGTGTCTGGTAAGGTACATCCCAAAAGGGACATTGTACTCAATTATGGGCCTGATGAGGGATGAGTAAAGAGGCACGATGACCTCCCCTGATCTAGATGTGAATCTCTTCATGATTAGGTGGGTTATATAAAATGTTTTTCTAACCACTTTGGCCACGTGGTTGTCAAATGAGAGATTGCTATCAACTTGGGTCCCCAGGTCCCTAATTACTTCTTCTGTACTTAATGGATTACCACCTATGTGGTAATTTGTGGGCACTTTGTTTTTGCCAAAGGGGATGACTATACACTTTTTGACGTTTAGCTTGAGGCCATGGCTCTGGCACCAGTTGTCTGTTTCTATGAGGCCCTTTTGGAGGATGCTTGTGTCAGCTGGAGAGTAGATTATGGTGCCCAGTTTGTAGTCATCTGCGAACCTGGTCAGCCACAGTCCTTCTGTGTTGGCCTGTACCTCTGAGAAATATATACCGAACAAGAGAGGTCCCAGGACTGAGCCTTGTGGGACGCCACTTGTAACTGGTTTGGAGTCTGACATGGCTCCAGCAATTCTAACCATGTGGGTTCTGTCCTTGAGCCAGTTTGCAACCCATCTAGTGACATAGGGGTTTATATTTAAGCTGGTGAGCTTATCTATGATGCCCGGGTGGGTTATTGTATCGAAGGCTTTTGCATATATGAATCATGTTGATTTTTACAAATGACACATAATTATTTACAAAATTCCAGATAGCTAGGCTGACAATATTTCCTTTTGTGACAGGGGAATTAATCAATTAGGACCTAGGGAACCTCTAAACACTAGACCTGCTTTAGTTTGGATTCATCAAGAGCAGGTCATGCTTAGTCAAACTGATCCATTTTTTTTTAAAAAGGCCACCAATGTAATGTATGAAATGGCACACACCGCATACCTCAACCTTGGCCAAAGATTCTGACTCAATTCCGCACTCAGGTATAGTGGAAAAGCTAAATAAACTAGGAATAAACCCCTATGTCACCCACTGGATTGCCAACTGGTTCTATATACATATATATATATATATATATATATATATATATATATATATATATATATATATGATGTAAATAATCAAATTAGGGGAAGTTATCTCCACAAGGAGACCAGTCACCAGTGGAGTCTCCCCAGGTTCTATGCTGGGACCTCTCCTGTTTGACATCTACTTTTCTGAAGTAAAAGCCAGCACCAACAGGCTCTGACTGACTAAGTTTGCAGATGACTGCAAGCTAAGGGCAGTCAATGAATTCCCAAATGATGTAGCCACCCTGCAGAAAGGTTTGTCTTAAATAAATAACTGTTGTCAAAATCATGGCCTGAAGCTAAATGCCAGAAATGCATTATTGTATCCTTTAGGAAGTCATCTACCCCAGAGTTCTACCACATTGGCAATATGCTCCTAAGAGCTGACCCAGTTGTTCAGGATTTTGGAACTTATGTGGAAATGACCTAATTTTTGACCAACATGTGTCTATTGTTGTAAGAATCTTCGATGTTGCATAGCTTATAAATAAGGTATTTTGTCTAGATCTACTGATGTTATTGTCCACCTTTACTAAACACAAAGACTGAAGTGCCAACTTATTTGTTTGAAGTATTGTCCACCTTTACTCAGCCTTTGTTATGCTCATCATTGAATGTAATGCCCCCTTTTGCATGTATTTGTCCTGAAACATGCAACAACTGGAACGCACACAGAGATACCTTACTAAAAGGATACAAGGCCTAAACAACATACCCTACATGGACTGACTTTAAGCCTTGTCACTATACTCAGTATCCTACAGACTGCTAAGTGGTGACCTGTGGCTGGCATGCAAGGCATCCTTCGATCCATTAATGATGGATTTACTGCACATCAGTGAGTCAAGCTGCATCAGAAATAACTTCATTTAGAGATCTAAGCCTCTTCTGTAACTTCAACAGAACAGTTTGGAAGGACAACTATATTTCACAAAGGATGCCACTGCTATGGAACAGACACCCCATCCACATAAAACAAAGTTCACCCCTGTCCATTTTCAAGTGCAACTTAGAGCTATGGATGGGAAATGGAAAATTTACCCAGGACTGCCCCCTGTACTACTAATGGGCAGATGCAACTCCTAAATGCTTTATCCCATGCATGGGTCCCTTCAAATGATATATGGTATGATCCCAGTTATTCTCGTTATGGGTAATATAAATTAGTTAGAGCACAAAAAAAGGGAAATTGGCTAGGCTTAAAATGGCCCACAAGGGCATCTAGCCTAGTACTTACCTATGAACCTGTAAACAACAACGTGAGAACAGCTTAAGATAAGGAATGCATTTTCTTTTGTGTATCCTACTTTTGTTTCTGCCTATCTGCATAGTTATTATCATATAAAGATTATTGCAGAATCTGCATCCCATAATTCAGATTTCACATTGTTTGTATTTTGGAAAATATTACAGTTTTGCTGCAATTATCCCAGATTGTATAATGAGCCAGTTGTGCCAGTGACTACGATAAACTCTGGCCAAGTTTGTTTTTATAACGCTTAATTGCTTAACCAGCAACTTCAAAGAAGCATAAGTTATTTTTGGCACTAAGCTTTAATAAGGTATTTGTTACAGCTCTTACACAGTTTTCATGTATGAAAGCTAACAATATACAACTGTTTCTGAAAATGATTTAAATGCTAGTCTTATCTGTGATCTTAAAGTATAAAACAAAATGCCCCTTTTTGCATGTATCTGTCCTGAGACAGGCTGTGTTTTAACTTTTTATAGCTCTATTTATTTATTTATTTATTTATTGTTGACCAGGTTACCCCGCTAGGCTACTGACCTCTTTCCAGGGGAAGACCTAAGGTGGTATTTATACTACTATTGGGAAATTTAGCAAAGGCATCTGGGAACTTCCCCTACTCTTTTTGATAGGTACAGCCATTTGCGCTACCAGCAACTCAAGCAGATGAGACCTCATTAAACATCTCATCCAAAAGATCATCCACACAGGAGTGAAACAATTACCTTATGATGTACTGCAGTGTCAGCAATTCATCTGCGTGGTCTGGAAATAGAACCCAAAGCCTTCTGCACCAAAGGTGAATGTGATAATTGTTGCACCAATGCATGTTTAAGAACTTTGTTGATCTAACTATCAAAAGAGTCATCATATTAGTATAGATCAGTGCAGTTCAGATTAGCAACAGCATTGTTGAGTACTACATTTCATTATAAAGTTTTAGAGCCGAGCGGTTAGCAGGGAATACTTTACACTTTTTTCTGCAGTTGTGATATGTCTTCCACTCTTTTTGTTACTATGCTTGGCAGGAATGTGGTACTTACAGGCTAGGAAATGTATCAAGCAGGCAGAGAGTAATATAACAGCAGCAAATATAAATATTGCTGGTCTCTATGCATATGTCAATATTACAGAAGCAGTGCATGTCCATGAGTCATCTGTGTGCAGACATTGTACCAGAGTCTTACTTATACATTATAGTCACACTTTGTAAAACAAGTAAACAGTTCCTAGAAATCAAACTTATCAGGTGACTCAAAGAAGGCAAAGACTATTTGGATTTCTAAAGGTTAAATGCGCTTGCAAAAACTGCAGGCTATTTTCACATTCAAAGAATGTGTATTAACAACTACAACAGAGGAACTTGTGTAGGTATGTAACTTCTTTCTTTGTAAGTATTTAATCTATAGACACTTTAATTCCAGTAAGTTAGAACTTTATAAATGTAGAAATGCACCATTTGAAGACAGTTTTCCTTTAATAGTAGTTTAATAGCTTTTCTGGACAAGAATTTTATTACTAGCATTTCCATAACTGAAGTTCAGACAGGTTTCTTTGGCTCAGTGACAATCATGAAATAATCTTTAAATGCAGCAGGTGTACCAACTTCCTGTAGGCATCTTTGCTTCACTTGACTCATCCACTTTACCACATTCCAGTTTTGCTACTTTTCCTAGAAAAGACCCACATTGCAGAAACTCATTATTCCTTAGGATTTCTGACTCTATAATTGCTTCAAAGTTTTTGGCTTATGTAGAAAAGTCTAAAAGAGTCATGCTTATCACATCTTTTGTAGTATTCATGCATTTCCTGCAGCAGGCAGGTAACTCTTGCATAAGGTAGCAGGCTGGATGACAGACAGCAGCACAGTCTCACCCTGGACGGTCTGTCTCTTCTTATATTGCATGATTTACTGAGCTGTCTGCTGATCATACTGACCTTTGTAAAGTTTCTGGATATACTTATCAAATCCATCTGTGTGATGTTTGGCTGGTAGCATAAAATCAGCTTCCTAACCAGCAGTAACTATTGTATACTGTATGACAGCCATGATTATGTTATGCATGATCAGGGTTGCCAGACGTCCCTATTTGGGCGGGACTGTCCCGAGATCAGCAGCCTGATCCCGAGTCCCGCACTCCCCTTTTAAATCTTCGCTTTGTTTTTTTTTTTTTGAATGGCCCGTATACCAGCATATGGGCCAATCAAAAATCACTAAACATGGAGCTTCTTGTGTTTAATGCGGAAGTTCCGCATTAAACACAAGAAGCTCCGTGTTTAGTGATTTTTGATTGGCCCATATGCCGGTATATGGGCCAATAAAAACATTGCAAAACAGAGCTACTTCTATTTAATACGGAACTGCGATGTTCCGCATTAAACAGAAGTAGCTCCGTGTAACTTATATCGCAGTGCTTTTTTTTTCTTTTTTTTTTTTTTTTTTGCTTGTATCTGTAATGTGGGGGCTCTGCCTCAACAACCCTAGTTTCTAAATATGCAGCTTCCAAGGTCTTATTGACTTGGAAGGAAGGGAAAAAAATCTGTTTTCCTTTCTTCTGAGCTTTGTCTACAGTCTTTTTCTTTGTTACAAAACTGTCATCTCACTATGTTATTCTACCTATGTCTACACACACACACACACACACACACACACACACACACATATATATATATATATATATATATATATATATATATATTTGTCCCTTTCACATGGTCGACATTTCATAAAGTCGAAAACGATATGGCCGAGATCATATGATCAACTTTCGAAATGTCAAAATATCGACCATACGGAATGGGCATCTCTGTATAGTGCGGAATGGAAAGATTTCCATCCTCCACAGTGTAGTGGAGTTGTTATATTTAAGTTCCAGGGGGAGTGGGGGGCGGATGTGAAGGTAAGTGATTGTTGTGTTTTTTTTTTTGTTTTTTTTTTTTTGCATAGTTGACATTTTGAAAGTCGACCATATGGTCTCGGCCATATGGTCTTTGACTTTATGAAATGTCGACCATGTAAAGTAGACCCATACATATATATATATATATATATATATATATATATATATATATACACACACTTCACTAGGTTGACACACCACAATGCCGACTGCAAGAAAGTCGACCACAAAAGGTCGATGGAAACACCAGCACTAAACTATGCATGTACGAGTAATATCCTCACCGCACACAGTCAACAGAAAACAAAATAACAATTTTTTGCAGGGAGGAAAGCCCCCCTGTGCCCCCCATGTTGGGGGGGTTGTGCTCCTTTAGATATGCCAGCCTTTTGTAGTCAACTTTCTTGCTGTTGATATTCTGCTGTATTGACCTGCTGGGGTGTTACAATATATGTATATATATATATATATATATATATATATATATATATATATATATATATATATGTTCTTAAAGCAAGAAATGTGGACAAAGGCACAAATAAAGGGGGTCACAGGGCCCAAAATAGAGACACTAAGTATTGCTGCTCGCAACTTAGAAAGTTGATAGAATAACAGGTTTTGCATTAGCACTAATTTTTTGAAAGCTATGAAGTATGAAACTCAAATGGGTTTCATTATTTCTGTCTTCAGTCCTCAATGATTTGCCTATGATTTGCCAGAAAAAAAAAACACAATTTTATGAGAAACAGACCAAAAATATGATACAAAAAATCTGGACATTCTGACAAAATCTGGACAGTTAAGAAGTATAGTGTGTGTGTGTGTGTGTGTGTGTGTATTAATGAATCATCTACTGCAGGTCCTGAAAAGAAAAAAAAAACATTGAGTATAAAGTAATTGAGCATAATAGCTCAAAACTCATGTGCTTAAGAAAAAAAATGAAATAAAAACACTTTTTTGCTGAGGGGGCACACCCTCACACTCCCTAATGCTTATATACCAACTCCACGGCTGCTCTACAATGGAAAAAAAAGGAAAATACCCAGTCCCCACTGTACCCTGATGTCACGCATGAAAACACTTCCAATTTGCGATCCTTTCATTTTCATTTGTTTTGACGGTCTTTTCATAGTTCAAACCAATGAATATTCAAGCATACGAAAGACTATCATGTCCGTGTGTGTGTCTATACATATATATATATATATATATATATATATATATATATATATATATATACACACACATACATAAATAGATTAAACAGACAACATATTGTTGAATTCCCACATCACAGAAAGCAAAATCACTAACTCCAAATTGCTGAAGGTCCACGTCAATAAAATAATATTTAATCAAATCAAATTCCAAATAATTGAAATGTCACTCAATCAAACGTACCCAAGAGAAAATGTTTTAAAAGCATTTTTTTGTAGGGGGTACTTTCCCTATATAAATATGTTAACTCCATAGCTGCACCACTGTGGAGAAAAGAGAAAATACCAAGCACAATGAATCACAGCCAGGGCACAAATAGAAATCATAGCAGCAGGGGGGATTCCAAGATGGTTGCCAGCTAGGAAGCACACTTCTCAGTCAGCTCCTGATAAAAATCTGCAATCTAACCTAATCAGGGCATCAGCACTCTGACTAACTCATCAAAAAACAGATAATACTATTATATTATAGATACTGAATCATCTCTGCTGCAAATTTCGTAAAAAAAATATAAAGAATTTATACTTCTCTGCAAGAACAACATGTGCTGATCTGGGTTTCTTTCAGGCAGTACAGGCCTTGACAGCAATTCACAGGAAGCTACTTAAAGAAATAAGCTTTTGATAAATATTGAACTATGGATCCAATGGAAGCTCAAACGTCAAAAACAAGATTTTCTGAAATAACCACACCTTAGAAAGAAGTTTGTTCAAAGAAACAAAAAACTGTAAAACAGTAACCTGACCTGCAAAAACAAACTGCCAAAATGAATGAATCCATTCCTATTCTACAAAATTAAATACCTTTGAAATAATCTTGGTCAAATACTAACCAGACTGGCGAAAAATGAAGCGGAAGCTGTAGAAAATGAAATAAAAATAGAAGATATCCAGAGAAGAACTAAAGCCACAGAAAAAACAATGCTTGAAATCCAACAAAAAATAATAGACTTAGAAGCTAGATCAAGGCGTAACAATGTGCTCATTAGAGGTATCCCTGAAACCTATGAACAAGCTTCTCTACAAAATGCAATAAAAGAAATCATTGAGCTATTCTTGGACAACAGTGCTTCAGCCCAAAATATTACCATTGAAAGATTCCACGGTGCATTAAGAAAATCACAAACTCTTGAAGCTCCAAGACAAGTTTATGTGAGAATTTTAAATGCAACACATGCTAATATGATCATACAAGCTGGCAAAACTAAAAAACAAGTTCTATGGAAAGGCAATAAAATAACAATTGCACAGGACTTACCCTTAGCCTTTATGCAACATTGACAAGTTATTTCACTCTTCTGTGCATATTTAATAAAACATAAAATAAAATTGCAAATGAAGTATCCTGCGTCCTTACATTTTCAATATAAAGGGTCCACATACCAAGCAAACAGTAGAAGCAATTTCTGCCTTTTTAAAGGCATTCAACGAGATCCCTCCGAAATAACTAAAAAAAGTAACAACTAATACTGTATGCATTGGCATTTAAAATGTAATTATATTCTAAACGACTTTAAATCCGACTAATACAGATGTTTCTAGCCTTTTTTACTTATTTTTTTAAAGTTAATAAAGGCAATTACCTGTTTATTGCATGAGAAAAGTCTCCATGGGCTTTCCTTTCCATTGCAGCATTCTAAAGCCATTTTTCCAGGAAGCTGAGCCCTGTCTGATGTCCCTTGACCTTTGACCCTGCGACGCACACATGAACTAAACCACAGAGTGATGTCAGAGTCAATTCAAGTCTATGGCAATCATGAGGATCCAATAAAAGTAAAAAAATAAACTGTGTGACTAAACTAAGAGAGCCAATAGAACAAGCAGAATGACATCCAGAAAGTAAAAGTGTAACAAAACAAGGCTAAAAAATGAGTGGCAACTGCATTTAATGAACTGGATGGTTTCAGGCAGTAAAAACTCACAGGTACTGTTAATTGTACTGCAAATAACTAGCAGTACCATTTAGAAGACAACTGTAGAAGAGAAAACAACATTTAAATAACTGAAAGCCTGAAAGATAAGAGGAAGGGAGAGAGAAATGAAGTGAAAAGGATAAAAAAGTACTGCAAATGTGAACCCTGCACAACAGACTGGTCATGCAGGAATAAGCATCATGCTATGGGGACCTGGACAATATATCCTTGCTAAGAACATTGCTTCATGTACTTGTCTAGCCAACATTTTTTTTTGTTTTTGCCTTAATAGCAGTCAGAGAACTTTAGAAGGTCACTAAATGGTATATTTTACTTGTTGCAATGCATTTTTTAATATGATGCCTATAGTGGAAATATCTCTGTTTCATATAGGCAGGTCATATAGAATTGTAGTATACAGCATATGATCATACTAGGCTGCTTCACATATTCTATGGTAACAGAGTCTCCTGCTATATCAAGATTGTTAAATTGAAAATTACCAATTGAGGAAAATACTATACACTACACTTTATAGCAACAACAGATAAATCCTGATTTATCTAGCTACCCTAGAGATATTTGCTGTCAACAAGCACCTCTAGGCACTTATAATTAGTCTCAGGGACTTGTATTAAGCTAAAATATGAAAGTTACAGGATAGCAGTTACCCTTAACTCCTGATTGGGGTTAGCAATGCTTATGTTAGCCACAACTTAAAGCTGCTGGCTGAGTGGCGAATATCCTGGCAGAATTGTGATGTTCCTTGGAATACAAAACAATCACTGTAAGATAGAATTGTTGGTGTTTTTAGAAATTTAAATTCTAGTATTATGAATATAGTATTTATTTACTGGTTCGACCCTTCTCTTTCAGGGGATAGTGGTAAGTGATCAGGCACTAGGGAGTTTCTGAAAGAGCGCAATGTCACCTTTTCTTTAATTTTTTTCTTTCAACACATATCACATACCATTCCCCTCATAGCATTCACAGTTACTTCAGTAACATGAGTATTTAATTATTATCCAAAATGATTAGTGTAGCCTCGTGGAATATAAATTGATTGCAAGACATTAAAAAGAAAAAGCTAATTTTGCACCTCATATATCAATCAAACTCAAAAGTAACCTTGTTACAAGAAACGTACATGACTAAGGAACAGTGGCACAATGATATAGATAAAAATATTAAGTGGATTCAACAAATCATAGCAGCCAGGGACAGTACTGCATCAAGAGGGACAGTTATAATAATTAAAAAATCATTTAAAGGGAGCATTATCAAACATGGCAGTGATACAAAAGGCAGGTGGTGCTACTTTACATGCTCACATCCAGCCTATAAAAAACCCTACTATTATTTAATGTCTATGGTTCTTGCAGCTATCAGCTTGACTTTCTAATTGAAATCTATAACTTGTTACTAAAACACCCAGACCATCTGATTATAATTGGTGGAGACTGGAATATAACAATAAATCCATCTAAAGATATAGTGAATAAAAATAATAATCTCCCCAAGCCACAACCTTTCTATCAGAATTAATTGAAGACTTTAATCTAGTGGATCCCTTCGAGCTAAACACAGATAGTTTAAAAACCAAATACACACATTTCTCACCCTTCCATAAAACATGGTCAAGAACTGACATATTCTTAATCTCTCAAAGCACAGCTGTAAATGAAGTTCATTATAACGCAGAACCTAGATCAATATCTGACCACTCAAAAATTAATATAACGGCACTAAATAAATCTAGGTTTAGTACATATAATACTTCAAACTGGATCCTAAACTCAAACCTGCTGAATATCAAAGAAGTGGAGCAAGAAATTATTGACTCAATCAATTAAATGTAAACCTTACAAACAATAATACTCCTTTAGATATTCAATGGGCAGCCTTTAAAGCCACGCTAAGGGGAATCCTGATTCAAAAAGCATCACTCTATAAAAAACTAAATAGAGAAAAAATAAGTAACATAGAAGGTAAACTAAAACTAATCAAACTAGAACTACAAAAAAATTACTCACGTACCCTTGAGAAACAAATGGCAAGCTTACAAAAGCAACTAAATGAGATTCTAAAGCAACAATATACATTCATAGAACTAAGAATGATATACAAATATGCGGAATATGCGCAGACCTCCTCCAAAATGCTAGTGAGACTTATTAATATCAGAAACTCCCCTTGTAAAATACAAGAAATAAAATAAAGATAAAATCCTTAACTCAGATAGTGAAATACTACAGGCTTTTGAAGAAATATTTCAAAACATCTATGGTGCACAAGATCATATCCATGATGGCGTTTTCCAAAATTTTGCAGACGACCTAGAATTCCCTCAGATTAATGATACTCAATCTAACAACCTAAAAAGTCCATTAACAGTAGAGGAAGCAAAAAAGGCTATTGAAAATCTAAACTAGGGAAAGCTCCTGCTCCTGATGGGTATGTAGTAGAGGTCTATAAAAACTTCCAACAACAATTAGCACCAATACTTTTAAAAACATACAACCATATAATAGAATCTGGGAGATCAGACCTTCTTCTTTCGGCTTTTCCCAGTTAGGGGTCACCACAGCGGATCACCTGTCTGCTCCTGATTGGCAGTGGAGTTTTACGGTGTTGAGTTGTCAGCCCGGCACCCAACCTTCCACAGAAGGCACACACACACACACTCACACCTATGGCCAATTTAGAGTGTCCAATCCACCTAAAGCATGTCTTTAGGATGTGGGAGGAAACTGAAGCACCCGGAGGAACCCAACACGACCACAGGGAGGACATGCAGACTCCACACAGAAGGCACCCCAGCAGAGGATTGAACTGGATAACCTCTTGCTGTGAGGCAGCAATGCTTACCACTGCACCACCACAGCCACCCCTGGGAGGTCAGACGTATATATTAATAATTCCAAGACCATATTTATCCCAAAACCAAACACTGACTCCAAAAATCCAAACAACTACAGACCCATTGCTCTGATAAATATAGATTTCAAGATACATTCAACAATTCTAGCATACAGAATACAGAAAGTCACTCCATTTATAATTTCACTTGAGCAACTAGGCTTTATGAGTCAGAGACAAGTATGGGATACTACACTGACCACTGATGCACTAACTCACCTATGCGCTAAGGACATATCCCCTAAATATGCTTTATCAGTGGATGCAACAAAAGCCTTTGACAGAGTCAATCAAAAATTCCTCCTTTTTAAACTCTGTCAATTTGGATTCCTACAAGAATACAGAACAATGATCAAAACACTATATAGAAAGGCAACTACAACACTTTATATTAATAAGAAAACATCTAACCCGATAAAAATTGTTAATGGCACCAGACAGGGATGCCCACTCTCCCCAAACCTGTTCAATGTCTATATAGATGAACTATTTCTACTAATTAGTCAAAGAACATACCATCACCTTGTTTCAGCATCAAAAACCCAAATAAAATGCATAGCCTTTGCCGAGGACCTAAATATTTACTTTCAATACCCTAATACTGATCTTGGTAAAATCTTAGTTTCCACAGACAATTTCTCCCAAGTATCAAATTACACTATTAATCTTAATAAGTCAATTATCTATCCACTAAACCCCCTAGGCCATAAGGAATTTTATTTTCCAGAGACTAATATGAAAGTGGAATATACTTTGAAATATTTAGGTATAATCTTTAGTCATACACAATCAGATATGAGTAATAACATATTTAAAACTTGGACTAATATAGTCTGCAACATTAGCAAATGGGAAAAGCTTAAACTCTCTACTTTATCAAAGGCCTCATTTGTCAAATTGAACATACTCCCTAAAATTTTATACCAAATGAATGCCACTTTCATGAAAATTTCAGCTACCTTCTTTAATAAAATGAAAGTTTGACTATCAAAATTCATATGGTACCGAAGAGTAGAAGAATTTGTTACCGCAAACTAATACTCCCAAAAGAAAAAGGAGGTCTAAGCCTTCCAGACTTACAATTCTACCATGAAATAATTAATGCTAGCCGCATTATTCAAATAGCTAACTACAATCCATTGGGTAATGAATGGTACCAATTATGGATTAAATTATTTCACCAAAATATTATTCCATCTAAAATTAACCCGAAAGTGATTCCTTTCCTAAATCAAGAAACCCTTAAGACATTAAAAAGTCACCCAGTTTTAATCAATAAGTGTGAAATTGTCAAGAAACTGCTAATATCATTAAAACTAAAAGATACAATTATTCTTCTACAACCAATACACAACAATCTTGATATAAAACTAGCAAACTCTATGTTAAACTCGGATAAATATCCATTAACAAAAAATCATATAGTATGGGACTTCTACCAGTTACAAAACCTATCCATGGAAAACATCAAGAACATTCTTAAAGCAAGTAATAAATATAATGTGATAACAAAACAAATCTTATACTTAGTTAACAAAACAACTAAGGATATTATTGTAAATGAGCAAGATATCAAGGTAGCACAACAAATTCAAAAGTTGCTTTTATACTTAAAGAAAATGCTCTCAACACATATAAATTAATAACTAAACTTAAATATCAAAATACAATCCTATTTTCAAAGTATTGGGAAAAAAGTGCAGTAACTTGACAGAAAATCAGAAGCAATTACCCATTGGAAACACCATAAAACTGACGCCATTTAAGAAACTAATATACACTCAGATCATAGTCTTCAATAATGCATACCATACACCTGTCCATCTTTACAGATTTAATCCATCTAACTTACCCTATATTGTCCTTTTTGTCTTAATAAAGAAGCGGATATTCTACATATCTTCTGGAGCTGCAAAAAAGTTTATTAACTGTGGTGCTCACTGAGATTCCTCTTAGAAATAATAGGCTACTCAAAATCAACTCTATCGTGGCAAAAAGCGATATTACATATTTTTAAGAGCAATAATAATAGCGTCACTAAACACATCACTATAACACTATGTGCCCTATTAAAATTTTACATAGATAAAAACTGGCTGGACAGATCCAAACCTACTTGGATAGAATATAAGAACATGGCAAAAAACATGCATTAGCTAAGAAGCTGTATACCAAAAGTCAAAAGAATCAAACATATTATCAGAACTAATGTAAAGCTTTAATTGATATTCTATCATGAATGGCAAGGTATGTGAAAATACATAAGGTTATTAAACACTCTCTTTAGTTAAGAGTAGCAACAGCATCAACTAAGGTGACATTTTTGTAAATATATATATATGTATAGCGGTTTAGATTTTGTGTGTATCACTAACTTGGGGTTATGCCTCAAGATATACACTCTTATTGTATTACAATAATTTATAGGTCAATTGCTTTACTATATTCATACCTCCTGACTGAACCATAACACAATTATAACTTCACGGTAATCCTCTGTTGCTAACTTTAGCTAAATTGAAATTGTTTTATTACAGTGTGAACACCCAGTTTAATAACTTGCTCATGTTATGCAAATTGTAACATTAACAACTTCTATTCTACTGTATATCATTTTTGATTTCATATTATGAAAAATTTAATAAAAAAAATTTGACAAAAAAAGAAATCATAGCAGCAGTACCTATGTTTGTTTATCTTTCGGCTTTTCCCGGTTAGGAGTCGCCACAGAGCAACTCCGGTCTACTACTGATTGGCAGTTGGTTTTTATGGTGTCGAGTTGCCAGCCTGACACCCAACCTTCAACGAAGGCATGCCCATTCAACGCATGTCTTTCGAATGCCCACTCGACCGTGGGGAGGACATGCAGACTCCACACAGAAGGCACTCCCAACCCATGCTACTGAGTGCTGCCATTGAGATTCTTGACATAGCTATAGAATGCTTTGTGGTTGTCTTTAGAATCAGTGGTGATTTTGTTTTTGTAACTAGCTTTGGAGGATTTTATCAGGGATCGCAGCTTCTTACTGAGGCTGACCAGGGAGCTCCTCCACTCATGAGATTTTACTCTCTTTTGCAACAGTTTCTTCCTTCTGTTGTATAGTTTGTTTATGGCAGGGGACCACCAGATAGGCTTCCTTTTTTTGGAGGATAGCATCTTGGTTCTGTTTGGGATAGCACGATCCATGCACTTGTGTAAGCGCTTATAAAGTGCAATTGTGTAGGATTCAGTAGTCGTAACTGTATTGTCCATCTGCATGGGTGTCATGAAGTTCACCACTTATGTCTTAAGAAGCATGAAGCTGGCTTTGGAGAATTTTTTTACCGTGGTTTCCTTAATGGGGGATTGGGGCAGGATGTGGATATCTAGGGTGATTAGCATATGGTCGGATCGGACCAATGAGGCCTTGACTTCAGGTGTGGAACACCGGTCACTCATGTTGGTAATGACTAGATCTAGGATATTGTTGCCCCTGGTGGGGGTGTGGATAAGTTGACATATGTCTGGCTCCAAAATATGCTGCAAAGTATAAAAGAGTTAGGATTTTTGCTTGGAATGTTCACATGGGTATTTTTATACCCCCAGCAGACTCAAAATAATTTTTCCTTAGGTAGATAGGAAACGTTGGAGGTGTGATGGGGAAGAAAAAGGAACCCATCGATGTTCTCCATTTTAAGGAGTGCCTCGAGTAAGTGCATTTTGAGATTTAGACTTCTAGCATTGAGTAGCATCCATTGGAGTTTATGAATTCCAGAAAGCGTTGAGCGAAGGAGTTGGTACATGAGTAGTTTTCCCAGTTAATGGTGGGGTAGTTGAAATCATCCATTATTAGGGAGTTTGGTTGAACCCTAATATTTTCCAGTACATCAAGAAAAGAGAAGTGGGAATCCTGGGGGGCATGGTGGGGGATCTGTAGCAAGCTACAATTTGGATTTCAGTTTTGCCCAGAGTTAGTTGCACTTGGATAACCTCAGATGCATTATGCTGAGCAACTAGCCTGGAGGTGTGGATATCCTTAATGAATATAGACACACCTCCGCCTTTGGTGTTCCGGTCCAGGTTACATGGCCGAAAAGTGTGGTATGAGTTATAGCCTGGTAGTGCAGGGGTGCTCTCTTGAGCCTTGAACCAGGTCTCAGTCACTGCACAAATATCGATGTTCTCCATTTTAAGGAGTGCCTCGAGTGAGTGCATTTTGAGATTTAGACTTCTAGCATTGAGTAGCATCACCTGTGCTTGCCTGTTCCTGTTACGGTGGTGAATTTGTCATTTGAACCTTGCCTAAAAAGGCACTATAGGGGCAGCAAGAACCTTAGCCAGTATCTGGAATCCCAGGGGTGACAGGTGCAGGCCATCTCTGGCAAAGCATCGTGGTCTGTCGACCATGTCATCCCAGGCAGACAGATATTGGATCCCTTTAAAATGACACCAGAAGCTTTGGGAGGTACATCTCAGGTCATTCACACCAACATGGACAATGACAGAGTCATATCTGTACTTGTTGTGGAGTGACCTGAGTGCGTGGGTTATGTGGCGGATCCTGGCACCCAACAGGCAGCTGACAGTAACCTTCTCCTTGTTTAGCCTGGTGAGTGGGACATCAGTGTGCCTGACTATAGAGTCACCTATGACTAGTGTGTTGGGTACATTGTTTTGCCTTATTGGCTGTGGTTGAGTGGCACACTGAGTCTGCGGGCTATGTGTCATTTGGTTTGTGTTGGTGGGTGGAGGTTGCTTGCATTTCTGCTTTGGAGGTCTCTGTTGCTTGAGCAGATTATTATTGAGAGCCTCTGCAAGTGTTTTTGTGTTTCTATGTGTGGATTTTGGTGGTGTAGATTTAGTGAGACTATGTGATGTGTGTGGTGTGGTGCAAGTGTTCAACTTCTCCTCTTGACTGTCAAGTTCAGTCTTGGTTAGAGAGAGCTTTACCTCCAGTTTGGCTAGATAAGTGCATCTCTCACCGGTTGTAGTGTTGGGTGGTTGGAGGAGAGGGTTGTCTGTGTACGAGGCAATTTCTACATTGCCCCAAGATGCCCAGATTCATCAGACAGGAGAGAACGCTGGGAGCTGACCCTTGGACATGCCTGAATAAAAAACTATTTTCCTCTAGATAAGTGAGGAAAGTGAGTACAAGAGCTGTTTTTCTCTAAGCAAGTGAGGAAAGTAATTAGCAAAACTGTTTTCCTCTAGGTAACGAGAAAGGTTGAGTGCTGTAGTAATTAGTAGCTTATTTAGTGCTTACAACAAGTTCTGAACAAGTGCTGATCACGAATAAGCAAATTCAAGTGCTAAAACTAAGAATCTGTATCTGGACTAAACTAGTTACAGGAAAGGGGGGAAACAAGTGCAAATGCGGGCTTTTAAATCAGAAAGTTGAGAGAGATGGAAAAACTGCCCAAACGGCCAATAACTACAATGTCTGGGCCAGAACCACTCCTTATGTGGTAGATAGGTTACCTAGTGCTTACCACTCCCACTGATAAGCTAGAAGGCTTCCCTCCAACACAGCAAGCTTGGGGGGGCTCAGAAGCTTACATACAGTGCTGAATACAGCAAATCGGAATCTGGACTATACTAGTTACAGGAAAGGTAGGAAACAGGCTTAGATTTTTTTTTTAATATACAGAAAAGTAGCTAAAACAGCAGTAAAAACAATTCAATTGCAGTGCAAGCTAGCACACTTGAGTATGTAGCAGTGTTAGACCAAACAGTTTGAAAAAAATGCAATTAAATTAAAAATGACTAAAAACAAGTGCAGAAGGAGTCTATTAGGTAGAATGAGGTAAAGAGATGGAACTGGGGGAGGGAGAGTGTCCCAGATCAAATCTACAGTGGGGGCGGGCAACTGCAAAAGCCTCCAAATTTAAATAAGACAAGAATAGGGAGGATGGGTAGGGGAAAGACAACACCTTCGGCAGAGATCTGAAAAACTATACAGTGAAGCAAAAATAACAGTGCACAACTCTGAAGTCAGTCAGCAATGATATAAAATTAGTCAGGCAACAATTAACAGTACACAACTCTGAAGTGCCAGAAAAATATACTTAGCTCTGTATATCTCCAGATAGTTTGAAGAGCACTCTGTCAGGACACAGGAAGGCTCCAGCAATGATATGCAGGCTGTTACTAACAGGGTCTGTTTGGGGAGTTTGTGGGCTATGTGCCATTTGGGTTGTGTTGAGGGGTGGAGGTTGCTGGCATTTCTGCTTTGGATGTCCCTGCTGCTTGGGCAGATTTTTATTGAGAGCCTCCACGAATGTAGGTGCGTGTTTTGTGTTTCTATGTGTGTGTTTTGAGGGACTATGTGATGAGTGTGGAGTGGTGCAAGTGTTACCTTCTCCTCTTGACTGTCTAGTCCAGTCTTGGGTGAAGAGAGTTTTGCTTCCAGTTTGGCTATATAAGTACATCCCAGGCCCCATCTTGTAATTGTTTCATCTCCCAAGACCCTGCTTACACTTATGAAGGGTATCAGAACTTGTCAGAGATTTGAAATGTATGCCTAGGCTTAAAAAGGCCCTGGTGGTCAATAGCTTAGTAAACACTTATGAACCTATGAACCTATAATTCAAGGTTATAACTGGTATGGTATTTAAGAACAGCTGGCTTTATTTGCAGATGATGTTATTTTGTGCCTGATAAAACCAGAAAAGGACAGCTCACTGTTTTGAAACATTCAGAGACAGTTCTGTGTTTTTTTTTCTTTTTTTTGATATACAATTAATGAAAATAAAACAAAGGCTATAGCAGTAAACTATGCACCCACACATGAATTGGTTCAGCAATACCTATATTTATGGGGACATGATAAAATTAACTAATAAGGAATATGGGTTAAAATGATGCAGTTATGGCAGCTATGGATATGTGGGAAGAGACTAAACAAGAGATAATACAAAAAGTGAGACACTGGAAGCTCTTGAATATGGATATAGATAGCAAGATATAAACAATAAATGTTTTTAGCCCCCTTAGTTTTATTCACAGGTCAGGCATATTTTTATCAACCACGGGAGAAGCTGTGGGCAGTAATTAATAAAGAGTTGAATGATTTTACCTGAGAAGGGAAGAGGGCAAGATTCAAGTGGTATAATTTGATACTCCCAATACAACAAGGAGATTTTGGATTACCTGACTTGAACCAATACTCAGTTAAGGCTCTTACCAATAATACAGCAGAAAGCTACAATTCAAAATGGAAAGGGATGATGATGAAGCAGCAGGGAAATTCAAGAAATAAGGAAAGAGTGAGATTTTGGATGTAGATCCTTACGGAGAGGAACAACAGTCATAGAGAATATTATATATTCATAACGTAGCAGAAAGTATAATAAGAATCAAGCCAACATGGAAATGGAGAAAAATTTTAGGATTAATAATGTGGATAGAGTAATCCAGGAACAGAAAACCAAAACCAAAACCAATCCATACTTGATACTTACATTTAGTAATAATGTAACATGGTTAAAGAAAAGTATTAATGTAGTGTGGAACATTTTTAACAAGATACCAACTAATGTGGACTGCTTTTCTAGACCCCTAAGAATTAGTTACAGATGAAATAAGAATTTAAAAGAAATTTATGAGCAAAAGAAGGATGACACATCGAAGGGAACAATAAATAGAATTGGCACATTCAAGTCTGGCAGATGTAAACAGTGTACATTTATGGCAGGAACAAAAGAATTATATATGGGTACTGTGAAACACTGGTTTAAAGCCAAGAAATATTATAGTTGTTACAGTAGAGGAGTGGTTTATTTGGCCTATTGTACAATATGTTGGGCATTCTATGTGGGCAAGACGGAGAGGCCCCTTAGACAAAGAGTATATGAACACATTAGGGATATTGATAGGAAGAATGAGCACAACGCTTTACATAGACATAAATTGAGGTGTCAGAATGCTGAATTTAAGTTTTGGGTGTTAGAAGAAGTTACTTTGGATGATAGAGGGGGTAATTGGGAAACTAAACTGGAGTTTCGGGAATTAATTTGGCAATTGAGGCTAGATTCTACACATTTTACTGGCCTCAATGACCATATATTTATCACCCCCATTTTGAAGCTAAAAGCTTCTAATCCGAAAAGAGATTAATTTTGAATATAACATCAATGTATTATATATAATATATATATATATATATATATATATATATATATAAAAAAAAAATATATATATATATATATATATATATATATATATAATATATATATATATATATATATTAAATATCTCAACATACAACATATTGTTACCATTAAATGTGAAATATTTATTATATGTGAAATATTTATTAAATATTTATATTTAGGAATTTATATATACATATACTATTTCTAGACAAGAAATCATATGAATGTTTAGAATTTTAAATGCTATACATTGATAGATGTTTCAAATGTTTTTTTATATAGATTTTTATATATTTTCAACAGCTTATATTTATATATATTTATTCTTTTATTATACCTTTTATTTGAAGTATATATATTTATTACAGCTTAAAATATGGGTTTGTTTTAATGTCTATTAAAGAATACATAGTAAGCTATGATATTTTAACATTAATTGGTGTGCTTTAGGATTGTGCACTTTAAATGAGAACAGTCAATTTATCAATCGTGACTAGCCTATGAAATGTGAGTAATTTCAATTAGTATGACTATTTAATGGAATGGATTTTTGTTGTTAACGATTCTGACGAAGTCTCTGGATGTGAGATGAAAGCGCTTAATCCTGTTTGTTGTGTTATGTTACAATAAATGTACCTGAAGCGAATAGCTGAAACGTTTTATTTTTCAATGGACAGCCTCTATCGGAAGACCATTTGTTTTATTTTTGGTGGAAATTGTACTTTTGTGGATTAAATGTTAAATAAATAAAATAAAATAATTAGTAGGGCACATGAAATATTACATGATAATTATAGCAATCAATCAGAAGAGGCCAAAAAAGGTTGGGAAGAGAGATTAGATAAGCAATTCGCAAACAAACAATGGGAGGACATATGTCTGGCTCCAAAATATGCTGCAAAGTATAAAAGAGTTAGGATTTTTGCTTGGAATGTTCGCATGGGTATTTTTATATCCCCAGCAGACTCAAAATAATTTTTCCTTAGGTAGATAGGAAACGTTGGAGGTGTGATGGGGAAGAAAAAGGAACCCGGAGTATATGTTTTCAGAGTCTAATCAGTTGGCAGACTTAAAAATTCCCTACACAGTACTCTGTCAGGCATACTGGGTTATTAAATGAGTGTATCTAAGAAAATGATTTTTTGAGCTGGGATACAGAATCTGAATTGCCGAAACATTGTAAGGCCTTCTTAAGTTTATTCTGGTTACTGCCAAAAAAACTAGAAAATGGAAATCAAAGTCTAACCCAACCAAACTTTAAGTAGTTAAGATTGGAAAAGTGATAAAATAACAGGAATGGGGATCTTTACAAAAAGGTAGGAGTAAATTACATAAAAAAATGGAAACTTTGGGAACAGTATATGCAGAAAAATGTTTTGGAGGAGGAATGAGGTTAAAAAGAAGGTAGGAACTGAACATTTTTTGTAACGTTGGATTGTTTATATTGTACATAAGGTTATATGTGATATACAATGTTTGTAAGTGTAAACTTGTTAATATGGTTTGATTACTTTTATATAAATATATATTTGTCTATGTCACAAGTGATAAATTCAATAAAGGTGTTTAAAAAAATGACAGCTTAAATTTATCTTGCAAAGAACTAGTAAAACATTTATAGAGAAGGAAAAACAAGTAGTTTTCAATTGATCAGCTAATAACGTTCTTATAGTTATGATCAAAAATGAATAAATGATATATGGTAATAGGCACACCATATTGATGCCAACTTAAAAAAGGGACAAAACAAAGGAAGAAAGAGGCACTGTGGCACAGAAGTTAAAATTGCTGTAGAACATCTGTATCAGTATCAAAAAGTTATAACAAACTGTATAGCTGGAGAGTCTATTATTATTGTTCTGCGTTTTACACGAACTTCAGAACAAACTGGCTCCCCACTTAAGCACCATGTTCAATAATAGCCTTGCATCAGGCTTTTTGCCTACTGAAAGGCACACAGCAACAGTTATCCCACTCCACAAAGGGGGAGCCACCACTGATTCCAGGAACTATCGACCTATTAGCCTGATGAGCCTGGTCTGCAAGGCCATGGAACGTATCATCATGGAACTCATAAACAAAGACATTTGTAACCTCAAAACTCTGGATCCCACCCAGTTCGGGTTTGTGAAAGGCAGATCATGCCTCCTGAACCTGATCAACTTCTTTGAGGCAGTCACCAAAGCCATAGATGAGGGTAAGGTGGTTCACACAGCCTATCTTGACCTCGCCAAGGCTTTCAACACCATCCCCCATTCTGGAATTATAGCTAAACTCACTAAACTAGGTATAAATCCCTATGTCACAAGATGGGTTGCCAACTGGCTCACTGAAAGAACCCACACTGTAAAAGTTGCAGACTCCAAATCTGACCTCAAAGCAGTGACAAGTGGAGTACCACAGGGTTCCGTCCTGGGACCTCTCCTGATTGGTATCTATTTCTCTGAAGTACAGGCTAACACAGAAGGCCTCTGGCTAACAAAGTTCTCAGATGACTGCAAACTAGGAGCCATAGTCAAGTCCCCAAATGATGTGGACATCCTACAGAAGGGCCTCACTGAGACAGATGACTGGTGTCAGAGCCCTGGCCTAAAGCTCAATGCCAAAAAGTGCAGTGTCATCCCCTTTGGTAAAAACTCTGTACCCATGAACTACCACATAGGCAGTAATCTACTTAACACCGAATTTGTGATAAGAGACCTTGGGACACAGGTGGACAGTAATCTCTACTTTGATAGTCACATCACCTCAGTAGTCAGGAAGTCCTTCTATGTGGCACACCTCATCATAAAAGGGTTCTCATCCAGGAAAAAAAGAGGTCATTGTTCCCCTCTACTCGACACTCATTAGACCCATTATAGAGTACAACACCCCTTTTGCAATGTACCTCACAAGACATCTGCAGCAGCTGGAAAGGCCACAGAAGTACCTCACAAAGAGGATTACTGGCCTCAAACAAATGCCCTACACTGACCACCTCAAAAAACTCCAGCTTTACTCCGTAGCATATCGCCTACTATAAGGTGATCTCTGCCTAACATATAAAGCTATGTCAAACCCAGAGCTGTTGGACATGCTGCACCTAAAGAAATCCCAATCCCTCCGAGCTACACACTCCAGGGACCTAAACCTTGTCACCACAATAAACAGGACATGCTGAAGGGATAGATTCCTATCCCAGAGACTTCCCATACTCTGGAACAGGCTACCCATCTATGTCAAGCAATGTTCTTCATTAGCACTCTTCAAGAAAAATCTTGATGAGTGGATGGGAAATAGGAAATACACCCCGGGAATCACTTCTGTGTCTCTTCTAGACAGTGGCACAGGAAAATAACATTCTTGGGTAGCGTAAGCCAGGGAACCTTGTTGGCTAGGCTTACGTAGGCCCTTGGGCCGATAGCCTAGTACCTACCTATGAACCTATGACAGTCTCAGTAGGCATAGTAGTAGCACACCAGCCTGTTTTATCTTAATATTGGGGGAGTTCACAGATAGGATCTACCCACCTAGGAGGGGGATCTGAATCTCAACCAATAGAGATCATCTGGTGATGAAATATTATTTTAGTTTTTATACTTGGCAATAAGGAATTCTGCTTGATGGATTTGTTGTAGGAGATTTACGTATCCCTGGAACTGCAGCCGAGATGATTGTTTCCTCCAGCAGGTGATCCTTCTTTGCTGCTTCTAAAATAACATGAAGGAGGTGTGACCTGCTCAGCTCAGGGGCGTGACTGTAGTTTTCAATGTTTTGAAGCACACTTTCAGCATTCTGAGTTTTCAGTATTTTGGGAAATTTCAATGTTATGCAGTAGACCCATACACATACACATACACACACACACACACACACACACACACACACACACACACACACACACCAAATGCTCATATTGCCAAATATTTGTGTTGCCAAAAGTCCCTGTTTTCAAAAAAGATAAATGGGTTTATATTAGCAGTGGGAATGTGTTTATGGGATAGTTGTATATGGACATTGACCCATTCCCCTCCAGACTTTGAGATCCTATAATTTTCTGCAGGATACATTTACCAAAACTATTCCACAAAGGGGATCAAAAACTGATAACATAGACATACATGCTTATAAAAAGTCTTTTTAAGGATCCTGTGACAGTGTCCTGCCTGCCCGGGGCCCTGAGGTTATAAACAAACTGAGACTATGGTCTTTTCTCATACTAAAGTGAACATTCTAAGAAGGTCCTTAGATATGTAGTGCCGTATGATATGGTGTGATGATTATTGATCATTCTAGCAACAAGCATATGAATAATGTGTCTGCTTTGCAAAATCTTTCCAATAACTTATATGATACCTATAAGTTATTGACAAAATACACAAGGGTGAAGGGAAGCAGTCTGACCTGAAATAATATCCATTATCTACTTTAGAAACAAGTAAATAATAAAAGACTTGGAGGCAAACTAAGGATGGCTATACAATGAAACTGTATATAGTAATAATTTCTCCTGCTACAGCCACTATGAAATAGACCTAATTCTGAATGCAGATAGAAAATAAGGAAGGTGAGTTAGAAGGCAACATCAAGCAAAGATAACATGTAGAGCAAAGACAGGGAAGTATTTAAAGCCGGAGATTAGGAATGGTAATAGGTTAGTATGAAAGTGACACTTACTTAGAGGATTACGATCAGGTTGGTAATTATTATTAGCACATTATGTTTCTAAACATGGATGCCAAGAAATTCACAGTAAAGAGCAAAGCTGAAGAGATGAATCCTGGCATCCATGTTGAGAACACATAATTTTTGTTACAATGTGAGATCAGATCATAATTTTTTGTATTACATGGAGATTTCTCTTCTCTGTGTACTACTAGTTAGTGAAAATTTAGATTAAAAAAAAGTGATGTGTTGTACCAGCTTTGAAAGTTGGTAAAACAAAAGTTTTTGATGTATTACATATTCCCTGTATAGGAGAAGCAGTTGTAACCAAAGTACTGGGTGCACTTTAGCAAACAGCAGGGCAGAAACGGGAGTTGAAACAAAGCAATTTCATGCCATGTTGCTGTTGTTTTCTTGTCAGTACTGTCTGTTTTTAGTGCAGACTTGATGTTAACAGCACATAAGAAGTGCTTAACAATCCACTGAGCATTGTTACGGTTGGGTCTTGCTCTGTAATACCACTTAGCCAGAATATGATTTCATCTTTTTTGAGTGTAACCATGGTGCTCCATACACTACAAATTATTTTGAAAAAAAAATTAATATATCATGTGATCATCACTTCTTACGTCTCCAAGAATAAAATGCCACCATGTCTCATTTTGCATGAATAGTTCTGGGGTTTCTGTGGTACGCCTAGGTGGGCAAGGGTTTCACGAGCATCTGCGTTTGGTATGGGGAGAAACAACCATAAAAGAAAGGGCTGGTAAAAATACGCAATTCCTCTTCAAAGCCAAAAAAAAAAAAGAGAAAGAGAGAGAGAGAGAGAAAACTAGTCTAAATAAAGGGTTTACAAAAAGTAATTATACATTACAGTCCTTATATGAAAAAGGTCAAATTGAGTGTACTTTGACTTCACACAAGTAGTGACATGGCAGCTAGATATACAGCAGACAACAACCTTAAACAAAAGCATCAGTCAAGAAGTACACTGTAAAAAAGTATTTAAAGTATATATATATATATATATATATATATATATATATATATATATATATATATATATATATATATATATACATATACACACACATATGACATCCTATCCAGATCCTTCCCCCAACATAAACATAAATGTTGGGGCCAATAAACATAAATAAATAAATAAAAAACAGTACTTCAGTAATCACCCTAAAGTGCAAACATATTAACTTCATAAAACAGCAGTTTTTCACATTGTCTCCACAAAGTCTTCAGCTAACCTACATGTTTAGATTGGAAACACTTTAGCTTCTGACTGATACATTATATATGCTTTAATCAATCCTTCAATCATACAACTCCCATCATAGCTGCAGAAATAAGCAAAAACCGTTCCACTGATATAGTCACACCAGCACTACTCACTGTACTTCTCATCCACCTTAATACCTAATAGCAAAGATAATCACTGAAAAACAAAAACAAAATAAGATGAAAACACAATAAAATAGAAAGAATGCCACAATAAATAAACGTATTCATTCATTTTCTGATACTTGCTTAATCCTGCAGAAGATTATAGGGGACTCATAGACTATTGCATCACTCAGTGGGCATGAAGTAGAAAAAATAATGCTGGAAAGTATGCCAGTCCATCACAGAATACACACATCCATATTCTTATGCTCACACAGTCCATGTACACCATAAGGCAATTTGAAGACTTGCTATTGCATGCTAGCATGTCTTTAGGATGTGGGAAGAAACCATTGCACCTAATGAAAACCCATGCAACATGGTGAAGGCATACAGACTCCAAACAGAAGACACTCCAGCTGGGGAATGGACCTGAGAACCAGAAGTTGTGAGATGGCAGTGCTAACCAATGCACCTTTGTACCACCACAAAAGACAAAAAAATAAACAATAAAACAATAAAAGAATTTAACCATATTCCCAGCTAAAGAAAATTACTCAAAAGAAAAAAGTAGACAAATTCAATAATACAGAATATTGGCTAACCTCAAAAACTGAAAAGTAAGACCTACAATAAAAATAATCATCTAAGCAATGTAAACAATTCCCTCCATACTCAGCAATCATATGTGCCATTTAACATGGACCATTGAGGCATGTTATACTTTCAAATAAATGTACATATTATCTCTGTAGTTATATTGTGGAAGCAGATTTCTTAGTGATAAAACTCAATCCGTCCCAGAAAAGCTGCTGTGCGGTGTTAATGAGCTGTTACGTCACCTGCTTTTTGTTTTCTCCATAGTTTAGTTACCCACTTTTTCTAGATGCTGAGGACTGAGAAAGTCCTCAACTCAAATCTCCAACGAAGTTTTCAAATAGTAGACAGCTTAGCAGCATACTGTTAGAGACCAAAGTAGATATCATAATTCTGCTACCAGAGAATAAAGTTTGTCTAGTAAAAATAAATCACTTCATGTAGGAAATCAATCATTTGGCTCTCACGCTGTTTATTCCCCATAAAATTCAGTTGCCTTTGATGTTACACCTGCTGCCTTCTTCTGTATTATTCTGTATTATGGTTTTCATTTACCTTAACAGGTAGTGTTTTCAAACAGTGGTAAATTCTTTCTCTTTAAAAAATCTGTCTTAAAAAAAGTCCCTCTCTTTTTTCTCTTTTTTTACATGGTGCAAGTGAGCAACAGCCATTGGAGGTTCACCCACATCTCCACTGGGTTGAGAAGTAGCAGCCAATGAGCACATTCTTTCCTAGTCCGAATGTCCGTCTGCTGAGAGAGCATGAATCTTCTGCTGCACAGTCATTCCAAATTGGTTACAAATCTTCCACTTTACTACAAACCGAGAAAACAGTTACTTGGACTCTGTGTGTGTGTGTGTGTGTGTGTGTGTGTGTGTGTGTGTGTGTGTGTGTGTGTGTGTGTGTGTGTGTGTGTGTGTGTGTTCTAGTGGCAGATTGCAACAAGAGTGGGGGAGCCATCAACTGTACCACTTTCAGCAATAATATAATACTTTTCAGCCATAAATAACAGGCTATTGCTATAAACCATATTGGAACATTAAACAAGATTTTTCTCACTGGAAGGTTTTTTTTTTTTATTTAGGTTCATAGGTAGGTACTAGGCTATTGGCCCTAGGGCCCATACAAGCCTAGCTAAAAAATGTACCCTGGCTTTCGCCACCCAAGAAAATTATTTTCCTGTGCCCCTGTCGAGCAGAGCCACAGAAGTGATCCCCAGGGTGAATTTCCCATTTCCCATCCAGTCATCAAGATTTTTCTTGAAGAGTGCTAATGAGGATCTCTGTTTGACATAGATAGGTAGTCTGTTCTAGAGTATGGGAAGTCTCTGGGACAGGAATCTATCCCTCCAGCATGTTCTGTTTATTGTGGTGACAAGGTTTAGGTCCCTAGAGCGTGTAGCTTGGAGGGATTGGGATTCCTTTAAGTGGAGCATGTCCAACAGCTCTGGGTTTGACATACCTTTGTATGTTAGGCAGAGATCGCCCCTGAGTAGGCGATATGCGATGGAGTAAAGCTGTCGTTTTTTGAGACGGTCTGCATAGGGCATCTGTTTGAGGCCAGTAATCCTCTTTGTGAGGTATTTCTGTGGTCTCTCCAGTTGTTGTAGATGTCTTGTGAGGTACATACCAAAAGGGGCGTTGTACTCTATAATGGGTTTAATGAGTGATGAGTAGAGGGGAACAATGATCTCTTTTTTTCTGGATGATAATCCTTTTGTGATGAGATGAGCCCTGTAGAAGGATTTCCTGACCACTGTGGCGATATGAGTATCAAAGGAGAGACTACTGCCCACCTGTGTCCCAAGGTCTCTTATCACATTTTCGGCATTAAGTAGACTACCAGCTATGTGGTAATTCATGGGTACAGAGTTTTTACCAAAGGGGATGACAGTACACTTTATGGCATTGAGCTTCAGGCCATGACTTTGACACCAGGTATCTGTCTCAGTGAGGCCCTTTTGTAGTTTGTCCACATCGTTAGGAGTTTCGATTATGGCTCCTAGTTTGCAGTCATCTGCAAACTTTGTTAGCCAAAGACCTTCTGTGTTGGCCTGCACTTCAGAGAAGTAGATACCAAACAGGAGAGGACCCAGGACTGAACCCTGTGGTACTCCACTTGTCACTGGTCTGATGTCGGATTTGGAATCCGCTACTTTCACAGTGTGGGTTCTGTCCGTGAGCCAGTTGGCAACCCATCTTGTGACATAGGGATTTATACCTAGTTTAGTGAGCTTATCTATAATTCCAGAGTGGGGGATGGTATTGAAAGCCTTGGCGAGATCTAGATAAGCTGTGTGAACCATTTTACCCTCATCTATGGCTTTGGTGACTGCTTCAAAGAAGTCAATCAGGTTAAGGAGACATGATCTGCCTTTTACAAATCCAAACTGGGTGGGGTCCAGAGTTTGGAGATTACCAATGTCTTTGTTTATGAGTTCCACGATGATACGTTCCATGGCCTTGCAGACCAGGCTCATCAGGTTAATGGGGCGGTAGTTCCCGGGGTCTGTCATGGCTCCCCTTTGTGGAGTGGGATAACCGTCACGGTGCCCCATTCAGTGAGTACAAAGCCTGAGGTGAGGCTATGACTGAACATGGTACTTAGGTAGGATGCCAGTTCATTCTGCAGTTCGTGTAGAACACGGCCTGCCATGCCATGCCATTTGCATGCCATGCCCTGCCATGCAGCATCAACAAATTAACTATAAGAGGGCAAGCAGACTACATCTAATGGAAGTGTGAGCAGAAGGTGAAAGTTAAGAGATTAAGCATTACCACCCACCACAAACTGAAGTGGGAGCTGCAATATGTTAAAAATTGTTGACAGTTGACAAGAAGCTTCTTACAGAGTAATAAGGTCCAAAATAAAGCATAATTTTAAATATTACACTAATTTGCTTAAAGAAATTAGTACAACAGATTTTATAAAAATGTGTATTTTTCTAAACAATAAAACGTATGAAACTCTAATAAGTGGCATTATTGTCTGATTGTAGTCATCAATAATTTACTGTAAAATCAAGACAATGATTGAAGAGCAGGACACAAATATTAGAGGCACTTGAGAAGTATTCTTGGCTCTGTTTTATGGCTGGTATCACCACCAGTTGTCTAATTGTTGTTGGGGTCTAACTATTGGTGGAAAATAAGATAGAAAGGTGTCATTCAAAGGGAATCCAGTGTCTGTCAGCCTGGGATGACATGCTCGACAAGCCATGCTGTTTTGCTAGAGATGGCTTGCACCTGTCACCCTTAGGCTTTCGAATACTGGCCAAGGCTCTTGCCACCCCCATAGTGCCTTTTTAGGCAAGGCTCAAAAGATAAACCCACCGTCGTAAATAACACAAGTAACAAAAAACTGAGGGTAATGCTACTCAATGCCAGAAGTCTAAACCTCAAAATGTACACACTTGAGGCACTCCTCAGTATGGAGAAAATTGATATATGTGCAGTAACAGAAATCTGGGTTAAGGCTCCAGGGAGCACCTCAGCACTACCAGGCTACAACTCATACCATACATTTCTGCCACAGAACCCGGACCGAAATACAAAAGGTGGGGGAGTATCCATATTCATCAAGGATACCCACACCTCCCGGTTAGTGGCACAGCACGATGCTTCAGAGATCATCCACGTGCAACTAACAACAGGCAAAACTGCTATTCAAATTATAGCTTGCTACAGATCACCCACCATGTCCCAAGACCCCCACTCTGCATTCCTGAAAACACTGGGAAACATAAAGGTCCTACCAAACACACTGATACTGGGTGATTTCAATTATCCAAACATTAACTGGGAGAATTACTCAAGTATGAACTCCCTGGCCCACTAGAATTTATACACTCAAATGCCCTGGATCAGCTGGTTAACACCCCCACCAGAGGTGACAACATATTGGATCTGGTCATCACCAACATGGGTGACTGGTGTTCCACACCGGAGGTCAACCCCTCGCTGGTTAGATCTGACCATAAACTAATCACTCTGGATATCCACATTCTGCCACCACCCCTGGTCAAAGAAACCACCATGAAAAACTTTTCAAAAGCAAACTTCATGTTACTTAAGACCGAGGTGGGAAGTTTCAAAGCCCCCATGCTAAAGGATAATGCTGTCCAAGCTGCAAAATCCATTACTAATGCACTCTACGGACACCTACAAGAATGCATGGATCGTGCTATCTCAAACAAAACCAAGACTCACTCCTCCAAGAAATCCTCCAAGAAAAGGAAACCAGTCTGGTGGACCCCTGCCATAAACAAGCTATACAGAAAAGAGTAAAATCCCAAGAAGGGAAGACATCCCTGATAAGTATCAGCAAGAAACTACATTCCCTCATAAAATCATCCAAGGCTAGCTTCGAAAGAAAAATTGCCATGGACTCCAAAGATAACCACAAGGCATTCTTTAGCTATGTCAAGAATCTAAGTGGCAATTCTTAGATCTGCTCAGAATTAGTGCAGAATGGCACAAAATACACTGAACCGACTGATATAGCCAACATCCTGGCAGACAGGTTCAGTGCAAACTTCACCCCCTCTCACCCGCAAAAGGGCCCATAACTATACCAGAAGAATGTAGTGCCCCTGAAATCACAGACACTGAGATTAAAACAGCCCTCTCCAAAGCCAAAAACACAGCATCAATGGGACTGGACGGTGTCCCAGGCTGCATCCTACACTAGCTCAAAGATGAATTAATCCCTCACCTAAACACACTGTTTAAACTCAGCCTCTCCACAGGCTACATGCCCACAGAGTGGCGCACAGCAATGGTTATTCCACTCCACAAAGGTGGAGCCACAATTGGACCCAGGGAACTATCGCCCTATAAACCTGACTAGCTTGGTCTGCAAAGCTATGGAGCACATCATCATGGATCTCATTAACAGAGACATTGGAAACCTCCAAACACTGGACCCAACACAGTTCAGCTTTGTTAAGGACAGATCATGCCTCCTAAACCTGGTGGACTTCTTTGAGACAATTACCAAGGCTACAGACGAGGGAAAGGTGGTCCATTCAGCCTACCTAGACTTTGCAAAGGCCTTCAACACCATTCCCCACTCAGGTATTATAGACAAGCTCACCAGCCTGAACATAAACCCCTACATCACAAGATGGGTTGCGAACTGGCTCAAGGACAGAACCCACATGGTAAGAGTTGCAGGAGCTAGGTCTGACTCTAAACCGGTTATAAGTGGCATTCCCCAGGGCTCAGTCCTAGGACTGTTCTGCATATACTTCTCAGAGATACAGGCAAGCACAGGAGGACTATGGCTCACCAAGTTCTCAGATGACTGCAAACTAGGGGCTATAATTGACTCTCCGGCTGACACAGACATCCTCCAAAAGGGTCTCACTGAGACATATACCTGGTGTCAAAACCATGGTCTCAAGCTAAATGCCAAAAAATGCATAGTCATCTCCTTTGGAAAAAACAAAGTACCCACAAACTACCACATAGGTGGTAGCCCCCTAAATACGGAAGACATAATAAGGGATCTGGGGACCCAAGTAGATAGTAACCTCTCCTTTGATAATCACATTGCCAAAGTGGTAAGAAAATCCTTCTATGTGGCCCACCTAATCACAAAAGGGTTTGCATCCAGATCGAAAGAGGTCATTGGGCCCCTCTTTGCATCACTCATAAGACCCATCATAGAATACAATGCCCTATTTGGGATGTACCTTACAAGACACCTGCAACAACTGGAAAGACCACAGATGTTCCTCACTAAGAGGATCATTGGCCTCAAGCAGATGCCCTATGCAGCTTGAATGAAGAAACTCCAGCTGTACTCGGTTGCATACCGCCTACTCAGAGGTGATCTTTGCCTGACATACAAGGCCTTGTCCAACCCAGAACTGATGGATATGCTCCACCTAAAGAACACCATATCCCCTCGAACCACATGCTCCAGGGATCTAAACCTCACCACAACAATAAATAGGACATGCTGGAGGGATAGATTCCTGTCCCAGAGACTTCCCATGCTCCGGAACAAGATTCCAGTCTACATTAGGCAGAGCTCCTCGCTAACCCTCTTCAAGAGAAACCTTGACGAGTGGATGGGAAACAGAAAGTTTACCCCAGGGATCACTTCAATGGCTCTGCTGGACAGAGGCACAGAGAAGTAATCTAAGGGGGCAGCGAAAGCCAACACATTCCAGCTAGGCTTATAAATGCCTTCAGACAGATAGCCTAGTACCTACCTATGAACCTATGAACCTATTTTGTGCAAGGTTTTCAACTATACCTCATTATGAGAAACATTCCTTATTTTACAATTTCAAAAGTCCATATACCACACTTTTCAACATTAAAAGTATCTGTCACACTTTTATTGTTAAGAATTGTTTTAAGTGGTATGCATGGTAAATAATATTGAATTGTACTAATTCCTCAAAGTAACCTTCTTTGTAAGTATAAAGTAGCACATTTCAACCTTGCTGTGAACTTTCTATCTGAAGATGTTAGTGAGTATTCCACATTTTGCTCATTTGTTCCACATTATAGGATGGAAGTTTTCCACATTTTTAAAATGGAAGGTTGAAAACTATTATGCTTTTGTATGGTATGACAGGAACAGTATCCGAACAGGATTTGAAATAAAAAATGAAAGGACCAGCAGTTGCTGTGAGTACATCTTGGTCAGTTACTGCCTATTCAGGTTAGGAGCTGGCATCTGGCATAGTTTCCCTCCTGAGTAGGGCCGGCTTATCAGGTCAGGCACTTTTTGCAGACAGCCTTAAGTACAGAACTAATTCTATACACCAATTGTGTGTGTGTGTGTGTGTGTGTGTGTGTGTGTGTGTGTGTGTGTGTGTGTGTGTGTGTGTGTGTGTGTGTGTATACAGTTGTGGGAATGATTGTACTACAGTGGTGTTTGATAACAGACTAACTTATTTTCATCCATAGTGACTATTACTGCTGGGTTGGGGGGCTTATGAAGACCATAAAAAGAAGTTATGTCTTACCATAACGTTCCATCTGTGTTGTTGATCTTTGTTCATTCATTACTGATGGGTTATCGGTTCAGTCCTCGGAACCAAGCCGGTCAATATCAAGCTCGCGTCCTACCCAGAATGCTCTACTCCCTTTTACCTCAGATCAAGTTTGCTAGTTGATAGATAAAAGTAGAGGCTACCTTTGGTCATAAGGGACCTACCAGAAAGGAGTACATAAGATCAACCAATAGCCTCCAGAAGGGGGATGGAGGATAGGAAGTAATGAATGAATGAACAGCAACATGTTGTTAATCTTCATTCATTTCTTACTGATGGGACAGACTCCCCAGCTACCAGTATTCCTGGGTGGCCCTAATGGAAGGACATTCCTGAGCACCATGGAACCAAAGGAAGCTTTACCTCTGGAGGCGAAGTCCAATTTGTAATGAAGAATAAAGGTATGAGGTTTGGACCAAGTTGCAGCTGAGCAAATATCATTGAGGGAAGCCTTAGCATGGAAAGTTGCTGAAGTTGCCACAGATTTTATAGAATGAGCTTTCACTCTATGAGACAAGGTGAGATTATTTTTGTTGTAGATAAAGGTGATACAATTTCTCAACCATGAAGCCAATGTAACTTTTGATACAGGATGACCACTTCTAGGTCCAGAAAAAGCCAGTAAGATTTGGTCTGATTTATGGGCAGATTTTGTTCTGTCCAGATAAAATTGTAATTGCCTATGAACATCCAAGGAGTGCAGGCAATACTCTCCCTTGTTAGAATGGTTAGTAAAGAACACTGGGAAATCAATAGACTGGTTGATAGATCGCTCTGACACCACTTTTGGAAAAAAAGTAAAGTTGGTTCTCAGTGATACCCTGCCCTTATGGAAGATAAGATAGGGAGGTTTGATGCATAAGGCCTGAAGTTCTGACAACAGTCTGGCCAATGTGATTGCAATCAGAAACAAAGTTTTACAAGAGAGATATCTTACATCACAAGATGACGCAGGTTCAAAGGGTGGAGCTGTTAAAGCTTGCAGATCCAAAGCTAAATCCCAAGTTGTACGGGTTCTCTAAAGGGAGGTTTTAGGTGGACAACCCCTTTCAAAAAAGTCTTACAGAGTCGAATCTTGATAACCAATATGGAAATTTGAGATGGCAGCCAAATGTACACGGATAGTAGAGGAGACACCCCAGAGTGGAAAAGATGTGAAAAGTAATCCAATACCACAGAGACTGGAGCTGACAAGGGGTCTTATTTGCTTATCTGCTGCCCATATAGAAAACCTCTTCCATTTGCTAAGATAGATTAGTCTGGTGGACAATTTATGAGATGCAATAAGAATATTGTGCACAGGGGACAAAAGTGGCAATCATAGGAAGTGGACAAACCAAGCTATCAGTTTCAGGGTTATTAGATTGGGGTGAATTAGACCCTGCAGATGAGAGATTAACATTGGGGATGGATTGAGGATCCACAATTGATCTAGCAGGTGAGGCCAGAGGAAGGGAAACCAGACTTGTCAAGGCCAATATGGAGCAATGAGGATCACTTTGCTCTTCAACTGTCGTGCTTTCTTTAGAAATCGGAAGATAAGGGGAAGAGGAGGATAGGCATAAAGAAGACCCGAGGGCCAAGTGTGGACTAGAGCGTCCCTTGGTGACTGTCCCTGAGGGGGGAATCAAAGCAAAGAAGTTGCTGCACTTGTAGTTGGCTGGGGAGGCAAATAGGTTGCAGCAAGACTGGCTCCAGTGGTGGAAGATTTTTGCCACTATCAGAGGATTGAGGGACCACTCGTGAGGCTGTAGAATGTACCTGCTCAATTTGTCCGCTATCACATTGGAGCTCCCGGGAATGTGCATTGCAATCAGAAAGTGGTTGTGAGCTATCACCCATTGCCATATTCTCAAGGCCTCTCGGCATAACTGGTAAGATCTGGTAACCCCTTGTTTGTTGATGTACCAGACCACTGACATGTTGTCTGATTGGATCACAATAGTCCCTGACAGAAGGATGGAGTGAAATGCTTGCAACTCTAGAAGCACCGGCCTTAGTTCCAGGACATTGATATGCAAAAGAGCCTCTGTCTCTGACCAGGTGCCTTGAACTGAGTTTCCCTGACAAAGCCCTCCCCACCCCATCAAGGAGGTGGCCGTGGTCTCCGTGGCTATTGGTTGATGGGGGGGGGGGTGAAAGGGCGAGACCATTTCTGGGGATTTTGAGACATCCACCAGAGTAAATCTTGGTTGTATCTCTGAGTCACACTTATTTGAAAAGACAAAGGGTATTGTAGAGGGTGCCACTGAGTGAGAAGTACCCACGGAAGAAGTCTCATGTGGAATCTGGTGAGGGGAACAATGGTAATTGAAGCTGCCATTGACCCTGATAGTTGAAGTACAGATCAAGCTGGGGATTTGTGGTGACAGAGCAGTGGTTGAACTTTTCGTCTTATTCTCAAGTCTGTTTTCTGGAAGGGATGCTGTGCAATTTCTCATGTCCAACAGTACCCCTAGGAATCCCAAAGACTGTGTTGGATTTCTCCCAGTTTATAGTGATTCCCAGGCTTCAAGCTGTAAAGAGAGTATACTGTAGGGCTTTTTCTAGTAGATGCTTGGTGGGGGCAGTAAGGAGTCAGTCATCTAGATATGGAAATGCCTGGAATCCTTGAAGTCGCAAGGGAGCGATAACCACTGACATGTATTTTGTGAACACTCTGGGGGCTGTAGAGAGACCAAAGGGCAGGGCTCGAAACTGGTAGTGACTGGCTCCTAAACAGAAGTGGAGGTATCTTCTTGAGCATTTCTCCATCTACAGAGCACATCCAATCGTCTTCTTCAAGAAGAGGAAGGATAGACTGAACCGTGACCATCCAGAATTTCTCTGTTTTTACAAATTTGTTTAGTGTACTGAAATCCAGAATTGGTCTCCAATCCCCTGTATTTTTTGGCACTAAAAAGAACCTTGAGTAAAATCCGGAATCTATCTGGTCTGGGGGGACCATCTGGATGACTCTTTTTTTGTAGCAGCTTTTTGATCTCATGTGCTGTTGTTTCCCTTTGACTGGGTGAGAAGTAGGGTAACACTCTTGATGAGACTGTGCAAAGATGGAAGGGGATGTGATAGCCTCTGGATATAATCCATTGTACCCAAGAATCGGTTATGTTTTGGCAGGCAGCAGGGTATAAGGAGAAATGACTTCCAACCACTTCCAGAGGTGAGCAGTCGGGCAACACTTCAGGAGTGCTGACAGGGGTGGCCAGAGAAAGAATCTCTGGAACCCTGGTTTTGCGGAACTCCTCTGCCCCAAAACTCGGCACATTCACCCCAGAAAGAACCCTGTGATTTCTTGTGCCAGATCTTTCCACACCTCTGATTTCTAGAGTAGAATCGATGAGGGGTGGAGTGTCTGACACCAACGGCAGACAAGGTCTTGCCATCTTGTTCGCACCATGCCAGCATATCCTTGACTTTAGGGCCAAACAAAGAAGCGGCCTCTATAGGGGCATTCATGAAGGAAGCCTTAAAGGAGTCCGCAAATTCACAAAGGTGCATCCAAGCATGTCATCTGGCGACTATACCTGCACCTGCTGCTCTAGCCGCCCCTTCCATTGCGTGAGAAATAAGATGCATGGAAGAGTGGGAAATGGACTCTAGGGTGGCTATCTGAGAAACCACATTATCTCGGACTTCGTCAGAAACAGCTCCTGCCAAGGTTTCAGAGAGCTGGTTGATAAGATCTCACTGAAGCCCGGTAAAATGTGCCAAATAATTCAAAGACCTTATGGTGAAGGTCAATGAAGCAAAATTATGCTTCCCTAATCTGTCAATCACCTGGGACTGCTTGTTGGGTGGATGGACAGTTTGGCTCTCTTCTGCCAAATCCTTCTTAGTAGCAGCTGCCACCACCGTAGCATCTACTGAGAGACCACATGACCAGTGCAGGGGGCGATAATATTTTATTTGGCCTCTTAGGTATCACTTCCATAGTATCAAGAGCCTTCCATGTGTGTTGCACGATGAGCTGGACGAGCTCATCGGCAGGCGGGGTAACCCAGGATGTAGGGGGCTGGGCATGAAAAGCCTGCAGGAATACGGATTCCTCAGAGGAAGGATTAGAGGGCTTCCAGTCACCCCTCTGTCTAAGGATCTCGAGGATGTCACCAAAGGACACCTCATCAGAGGGTGACTGTGGGAACCCTTCCCCATCATCAAAATCTGTATCTTCAGTCAATGACTCCTCAGTGGAGTCCATGTGTTTCCTCTTACATGATGCTTTGTGGGGTGCTTCCTCAGTGGGAGGTTCTGGGGAAGAGTGCAAAGAGGGGGTCTCCTGAGGAGGTGAGACCTGAGGCTCTTGTGCCCAGTGTCCAAGAGTTGAAGCTTGTGGCAGTTGTGGCACAAAGGGGGGAGATGACTCTGACAAATGAGCTTTGCCAGTGGAGGCAAGCGCCCTCTCCATGGCCTGGAAGGCTGGCCCACCCAAGGAGGGATGGGAGCCCAGAACTGAGCATGACAACCTCAGAACCGGGGTCACACCCCGCCCCGACGAGCCCGCCCCCAGACCAGGAGTCTCAAGAGGACCGTGAACCATAAGAGAGAGAGCATCCCTGGAAGGTGCCATAAAAAAACTTGGCATGGAGCCAGGAATGCCCTCCCCAACACCACAGCCACTGGACTGAGAAGATCCCAATGCCCAGTGCACCGAAGGCCACAAGGACAACTCTGGTTTCAACGTGAGGTCCACTAATGGAGTCAGAGGGAGGGAAGCTGCTATCGGAGTAATAGGCTTCAAGACTTGAGTGGAAGTCGAAGAAGGAGTATACGTTGGGGTTTGAGGCAAAATGTGCTCAGCTGAATGAGGGAACATGGATTTCGACGGTTGAGAGAGACCTCTGGCCACAAGCAACTGTTCAACAAGCTGCAACACATCCTGCTCAGAAAGACTCTTGATTGATCTCATGGAGAAGGCTGATAATTTTGGCCTTTCCAGGAAAGGACTATACTGATTGCTTGCAAAAGGATCCGGCAATAAGGATGGTGCTGAGAAGGACTGCACCAGAGTACATGTCGGTGCCGGAAAAGTCCGCGCCGTGAAGTACAGAAGAGTCATACTTAGAGCCGAAGGTCACTGTACCAATGGTGCAAAAGGGGACCGAACCTGTATTGACAGTGCTGTTCAGGGTTGCGACAGAACTGTCAGAACAGTAGTTGTCTGCACCAGGAACTCCGGTGCCGATATCGATAAAGGAGGCATGGCTGTAGTCAGGATCATTTGGGGTGGTGCCAAGCCTGGAGCTGACAGGGTCACAGGTGGCAGCGCCGGAGTAGTAATCAATTTCACCTTCTTGTGAATCGACTACCTATGATCTCCAGATGGAGAAGAAGGGAGTGACTTCGATGAATAAGTGGAAGAATGCCTCTTGCAGGGTTTAACAGGAGGGGATGAGCCCTTTGACCCAGAAATAGCCTCAGAGAAAGGAGACTTGAGGAGACCTTTCAAAATTAACTTAGATAAGTTTTTACAGATACCACACAGAGGATCTACAGTGAAGTGAGAGACATTAAGACAGTAGACACATAAGTCATGGCCATCGGAAAGCAGTAACTTACGGCCGCAATCCTTGCACTGCTTGAAACCAATGGAACTTTTCTTATCCAACATAGCTGTTGTGGAGAAGAAGCACAATAACAAAAGGAAGAATAATGGCTACCCAAGAAAAGGGTAAAGGAGAAAAGGAAGGATTACCAACGATGGTAATGGAGAATTACCACAAGATAAGAAAAGAGGGTAATAAAGGGAAAAGACTAAAGGGAGAGAGTCTAAAGTGTGCAGTATGGTAGGAAAATATTAGAATAAACTTTGGAGAAAATTTTAGAGTAACAACAATATATAAACAGTCCAAATATTAGAAACTTAACTGAGAGAATGCCTTGACACGGCTGTTCCGCAACATGGCAAATGAGATCTGAGGTAAGCTCGAGAGTTTTGGGCTGACGCGAGCTTGATATTGGCCGGCTCAGTTCCGAGGACAGAACCGATAACCCATCAGTAAGGAATGAACGAAGATTAACAACATCAGATCTTATGTTCTTGTCACATGATCAGTTTGAGCATTCATTTATCTGGCTTTGCAGGAGTCAAGACTTGTATGCATTTTATGAATGCAGTTGGAATACTTTAATGTGGCTATTGCCTATATGAAATAAACTTATCTTCATTTATTTTAATAATGAATCAGTTAATGAAAATAATGTCTTTTCTGACACTGGATTTAATACTGCAAGTGACATTGCTGCCTTTTTGTTTCACTTGCTAACATTTTGCTGTGTTAGATGTCAGACTGTTCTGTTTAACAATAGGTAGATATAAATTACACTGTTTGTCATACAAATCTTTTATATGCTCAGTAGCACAAAAGAACTAAGTAACTTCTTGCTAAAAGCTATGATTCTAATTGTGAAATTTCTTTAACAAATTCTCTGAACACAAAACCTAACCTGCAAGAACAAATGGCATGTTTCCTGACAGTCATACGTCTACAACAGCTTTGCTGTTCCATTGTCTAGCCATGTAAATGTTTTCTAGGGCCCAGAAGGAGCATAAGATGAAAATGCATGCTTGCGAACACAAACTTTTTAAAACCAAAACACACACACACACACACACACACACACACACACACACACACACACACACACACACACACACACACACACACACACAAAATAGATCACTGAGCATAACTCAATGGCAGTTCCAAATTCAAACTATGCACAGCCAAAAACAGGGGGATGGTGGGTGGGTACTGCCAGTAAGACAGTGTGTTCTATGAACATCTACTGTTTCAGGTAAGTAAGACTTCTACAACTGTATTATTTTTAGCAAACCATTGCCTTACTGGCATATGGGTAGATTACCAAAGCTTATCCAACCTGGGAGGAGGAAGAATAAGGGTCCAGAAGCCCCAGGAGAAAGGTCCTAGCTTGTAATGTTTTATAAAGGGATGAACAGTGGACCATGTTACTGCTTCTAGAATACTTCTAGAGTCCACTCCTTTCCAATACACCACTGAAGAGGAAAAGGCCCTGGCAGAATGCAACGTAACTTGCTTAGATCTGCCTTGCCATGGTGGTGGTGGTGGGGGGTGGTGTAACAAGAAATAATACCAAAGGACAACCAACATCCAGTGGTTTGCTTATTGACAAGTCGACCCCTCTTTGCCCTCTGTAGGAAATAAAAAGCCTTTCAGCTTTCCTAAAGAGGTTTCATTCTGTCAATGTATTTCCTGAGCTGCTGATACACACCCAAGGTATGAAGTGTCTTCTCTCTCATATTCTTAGGTTCTAAGAAGAACACAGAGAGGTTAATAGACAGACTGAGCATGGATTCTGAGACTACTTTCAGCAAGAAAGAGGGATTAGTGCATAGCACAACCTTATCCCTGTAGAAAATCAGATTAGGTTGTCCTATCATGATAGACTGCAGCTCAGAGGTTCACCTTGCAGAACACAGAGCAATAAGCAAAACAGTTTTCCAAGTCAGGAACTTCCGGTCACCCTGGGTATCAGGTATGAAAAGTGGTAAGGCCAGTTTTTCCAGAATGCATTTGTGATCCCACAAAGGAAAAATTTGCTTGGGAGAGGGTGTCATATACAATACTCCTTTCATGAAACATTTTATAAAAAGAGAAGAAATAGTGGGATCCGTTAGCAAACAAGCAGAGATTGCCACTAAATTCAACTTAGTGATGCATATGATAAGCCATCCTGAAGTAGCTCACACAAATATTTCAAAAATTTCAAAACCAGTGGGATTCTAATCTCAAGGGACCCTCTGTTCTGATATAGGCACTAATTAGAAAACCTCATCCACTTGCAAACATAAGATTTTCTGGTAACAGGTTTTCTGGCCTCCTTTAACACCAGCTGCACATCCTCATTAAACAAATGCCTAAAGGGAGTCAAGACTGAATGTTCCAGACTGCTAGTTGTAATTGCTCCAAACTGGGGTGCACAAATCATTCCAAGACTGTGTGAATAAATCCAGAGTGTGAGGAAGTCTGGTGTAATTGCCCTTGGTCAGTACCTTTAGAAGGGTGAAACAAGATTGCCTGGTCACAATGATTTTCAGCATTTCTTTCTGAACCTTCAGCAGTATCTTCTGAATCAGTGGAAAGGTTGGATATATATATATATATATATATATATATATATATATATATATATATATATATATAGAAGAGCATTCTCATCCAAAGGAATGAGAATGCACCTTCCTCCAAGCATGGCTGCAAGGATGTCTAGAATAGAATTTTAACAGCTGTCTGTTTTGAAAGGAGGTAAACACATCTATTTGAGGTGTTCCCCGCATCTGGACTAGATCCTGGAACACCACTGCCTTGAGCTACCACTCATGCTGGTCTGCCCAGGATCTGCTTAGTCTGTTTACCATACATTTTGCTGTAACAGGATGTACAATGCCTGAAGAGTCAGAGAATGCTAAAAAGTCAGCTCCCAGGCCATCACCGTCAACCAGCACAGAGGGTATGACCTGGTAGCCCCTTTATTGAGGTACCACATCATTGTAGTGTTGTCTGCAACCCCCAGAAGAAGACTTGTAGTCAATAAGTGGTGAAGAACTTTCAAAGCATGGCTCATGGCCAACATTACCTTGATATCGATGTGCTTCTGTGCATCCTTGGAACCCCAAGTGACCTGCACTTGCATTCCCATTGACACAGCTCCACATGTGAAGTCAGATGAATCTGTCTGGACAAACTGTACCAGAACAGGAGGGAAGAAGAGAAGTCCTGGATTGATACTCAGCTGTGCTCTCCACTGCTGTAACTCTTGTCTGATGAAGAGCAGCAATGGTAACTGAGATTCTAGGGAATGTATGTGCTGGGTCCAATGATTCCAGAAATACCACTGAATTTTCTTCATGTGGTGATGGGCCAGTGGTATCATGAGAATCACGAACACCATAAATCCTAGAATGTTTAAGAATTCTCTTTCCAACGTGAAGTTCCTCCTGGAGAATTCCTGAAACACCTGGTAAGAGAGTCCTTGTTTTCACAAAGAAAGGTCATTCTTTTGTCGGAGTCAATTAACCACTCCAGGAAAATGAGTCTTTATGAAGGTGTCAGACACAAATTCTGAAGAGTAGGCTTGAACCCTAAATGGGAGAGTAAGGTCAAGACCTTCTTTAACAATTCCAAACACTTGGCTATAGACTCTGCAGAGATCAGCAAGTCTTCCTAGTAAGGAAAGATGCAAATGTAAAGAGTTTGGCCGTAAATTACTACAGGAGCAAGGCATTTGGTAAACACTCACTGTGCAGTAGATAGCCCAAAGGGCAATGTAGACAACTGATAGTGTGAACCAGACACAACAAATATCAGATATGAACTGAAGGGATGAGCAATGGGGATATGGGGACTTGCATCCTTCAAGTCCAGGATCACTATAACACATTGGTCCAGCAAAAGAGGAAGCAAAGTCTGCAGGGAAGGCATCTTGAACTTGGGGACCTTGGCAAATATTTTCAGAAAGGATAGGTCCAACACTAGTCTCCACTCTCCTTTTTGGGAATCAGGAAAATTCTGGAAACCTTTCATTCTTTCTGAGGAAGAGACCAGTTCTATGACCCCCCCCCCAAGTCCAGAATCTGATGGCATATAGGAGGGAATAACAAGATCAGGTCTGGCAGGTGAGGGAGAATCTCCTTGAATTGTGGCAGATGTTTCTTCCACTCCAAAAATGTTGAGCACCCTTTTGTCAAAAATGACTAATGGCCAAGCAACCTTGTTGAGAGCTAACTTTTGAGACTGGGCACTCAGAGGGGAACTTGGGAAAGATGGGTGCAGTGCCTTGGCATAGTCATAGATTGGACGGGAGGTTAACCTATTTGGGAAAGGAACATATCTTGTTAGGCTTGGAAGTTCTTGCCCTGCCATTTCCTTCTAGTGCTTTGAATTTTGTTCAGCTAAGACTTCTGTTTGTTGGGCAGCTGAAAATTATCCTGTTTAATGGAGGGAAACCTGGGACTATGGAACATTTCAAGCATCCCTTGCATCAGTTTTCCTCTCTCATACCAGTGTTTAAGGATCTGATTAACTGCTGAACCAAATATACAAACAAAATCAAATGGAGCATTCAGAATTTCATTTTTTAACTCAGAAAAGTTTTGACTATGCAACCAGGCATACTTCTTTATCACTAGAAGCAGTACCAGCCATTTCCAAGATGCTCTTTAAAGCATGTTTAGACACCTCAGAAACATTGAACACAATATCTTTGATGCAGACTTTTTGCTCAGCAGATAACAATGCAGTGTATTCATCTAAACTATACATATACCTTAATACAAACTTCCAAATAAAACACTGGTATTTAACACCATAAACTTTATACTGGACTGCACCAGCTTCTTTCCCCAAGATTGCAGCTACTTGCCTAGCTTATCTGAGGGGACTGAGTTTGATGAAGACATTATCTTTTTTGTTGGAGTTGCTGGCGACACAACAGAATGATCTGCATAAAAGGGGGCCTAGAAACCAGACATGATCGAACACACCTAGAATTTGTTAAACACTTTTTTTAGGCAAAGACTCATTCAATGGAAGAGAATTGCAAGCTTTCTCAAAAACATCCTCCAGTGTTGGGATTAATGGAGGGAAGGTTGCCACATCTAGGGCCTCATCCTCAAAAAAGATCATACATCCTGCTGACCTATGGAGCAAATACATCCCTAAATCTAGCTAGCATTTGGGGAAAAAAAGCATCTATTTGGTTTCCTGTATCTGTCCATCCTCAGAGGAAGCTGACTGAGCAAACTGACACTTCTTGAAAGTCAGATTCCAAATCACTTTCAAAATCAGGATCCCAGGATGGTTGAATGAGTGTGTAAGCCCCACATTACTTATAACCAGGATTTGCACTCCAAAATCAACTGCCTGAACAATGGATCTAACCATAGCCTCAACCTCCGGTGGAAACACAGTCAGAGACATGGTGGGTCTTCGGTCTCTTTTTTGCATGCATTACAGCAGTGGGAGAAGCCCAGGGAAGGCTTATCAACACTGGCAACAAATTTTGTGCCCCTGACTTCTCCTGCAACTAAAAAATGTGGTTATCCCATACTGGAACCAGGTATTGGTACAGCCTTGGAGAACATGTCTGACCCTTGTGTCATGCACACTAATGGTACTAACACTACACTAGGGAACCTGGAGGTAAAAGGCGAGTGGTCCAATAGCCTACTTAAGGCTTCTCTAGAGTCACAAGCCATAGGCTGAAACATACTTCTTGACTTATTTCTATATTTCTAGATGAAAAAAGAGAAGATGGTGGTGGTGGTGGGGGCACTATTTCTGAAGCCATAAAGTCAGGGACAAGAAAATATCAAAACAAATACTGGCTGCACAGTCAGCACAGTAAAAGGTTGGATAATTCCCAGTATTATCCCTCTAAATAGAAATCTAACAATTGCTGTAGGGATACTATTCTGAACAATGCACTGAGAAAATGACAGTACTTTCAGTGACACAATCCAAAATACAAAATATGTCACAAAATTTCCCTAACTATAATAAATAAAGGCTAGTTTCAGGACCAAAAGACCAAAAAACAACATAAAACAGTAACAGACAAGAAATAAATCATAAACTGATGATAAAGACCCATAAATGTTTAACATACAAAATGGCATCAAAATCACAATTTAAATGAAAAAAAAAATTAAAACGGTGTCATCCTGTTCAATCACCTCAAATAATCATGACCCCAAAGAAAAAACTGCAATATCAGCATTTTTTCTGTCAAAACATCCAAATGAAGCTTTTAATCAACAGCATAGGCATTACTGTGCTAGTCAAAGTAAAAACAGAATCACATTCAAAATTTCTAATCAGAAAAAACTCAAAGCATTAGAATACATTATTCAAGCACTAACAGAAAAATGCAGAGGGAAGAAATAAAACCAAAAAAGGAATCTTATCTGAGCAACTGAAAATCTATTGAAAGAAGCAGTCTTCTCAGAGATCCTCCTCTTACTGTGCCACTAGAAAACTGGAAACGTTCTGTCTGTGGGTCTTGAAGGCAGTCCCTGTACTATCAGGTGTTCGGTCCATCACACTCGCAGACAGGCAGGAGGAGGTGCTCTGTGCTTTGGCAGACTGCCAGAGACAGGGCAGCAGGGCACGACTACCCATGTGCCAGAATGGTCGTGTGCTTGTTGAACACTGAACATTCTGACAACATGGTTTGTGAACTGGATTATTATACTGTGGGTTTCCTGAGTCTGCAGCTGGGTATTTCCTGTGGCTGCATGTTGCATTGCAATCTGAGAATGGGTTATGGAAGCTCGGGAAGTGGGAGTGAAATGATGATAGTGACACCTGACAGCTGCACAATAAAGGATGATGGTGGAAGGGAAACACAGACAGCTGAGACAAGCAGAATGCCACTAAGATAATACTGTAGGTGTTGTTCTGATTGTAAACAGAAACAATAAAAAGATCAGTGTTCTTAGGTGATTACAAGTCTAAACAACTAAAGGGGTCCTTTTTAAGCCTAACCATGCTTTCACTTCCCCAGAGCATATATTTAGGTTTCAAGTTATAGATATGGTACAGGAAAGTCTAATGGGAGGTGATATTAGAAATGAAACAGAGTGCTTAGAAAGCAAATGGATTAGTAGATTAGGAGCAGATAAAGGGTCAGGACTTAATGATAAAGTACCACTGAAACCCATGTTGAAAGCACATCCTCTCTTTAAATAAGAAGGGAGTTTTAACGAACTACATTTCAAACCCCCCTACCTTTTATACACATTCACTTTGATACATGTTTATTATTAGTACTGTATATATTTAAAATTTTATCTCTTTAAGAGTTTTACCATGTGATTTTTTTTCACATTGCTATTTAATGGGCATTTAATTAGTTAGATTTATGCATCTGATGAAGCAGCTGTAATACTGCAAAAGCGCTTATGCCTTTGCCTGTGCCTGTTTCCTGAATAAACTCTTGCTGGTTTTATGATATGTTGCTGATTTAAGCAGACTAACTGGACCCCTCTAAAATCCCTTCCTCTGGATGCTGCTGTCTCTTATTTCAACACAGTATTCAACAATCTACTTAATTACTTCACCCCCTCTAGAACTAAGAGTCAAATCCAAAACTGTCCCTTGGCTAACCAAAGAGACCAAAACCCTTATGCATCTCCGAGACAAATCATGGAAACACTACCAAAAATTCAAAACACCCAACTCCCATACTGAATACAAGCAACAAATAGCCAATCACCGAAAATCCTACTATTACAAACTTCAAAATGGGTAGTGAAAATTACTTGGAAGTTATTAGGAAAGATGAAAAGTACTCCTGAAGTTATAGCTAGTGAGTGGGAAAAATGAAAGTGGAGTTTAGAAATATGGAAGAAATAAAAGAAAGAGAGATCTGGTTAAGAAATAACAAGAATAATGTAGTTGGGCTGACAAAGGTTAAAGTATTACAGAATAAGGGGAACCTCACAGAGCAAAAAGAGGTACAACTGCAGAGTGCTACAGAGAAAACAACTGGATAATATGAATGAGTTTACAAAGACTGCTGTAAAGCAGCTTTTCTTGAAAATAATCCCATAGCAGAAAAAATTTTGGAACAAGGACTTAAGCATCAGAAAGTAGAAAGGGTTGTTGCCAAATGTAGGAAGCCTATAATAAGAAAAATAACCATACTGTAGAGGTATTACAGATATTTCTGAATTTTTATGAAAATGTATAAAGCAGATAAATGAGGAAATCAAGAAAAAGTACACATGGAAATATTTATGGAAGACTTAAATATACCAAGGTTAAACTGGATCTGGTTCTCACTAATGTTGGAGACTGCTGCACACCCCCGGCTGTAACGTCTTCCCTGGTATGGTCAGACCACAAAATGGTTTCCTTTTGAGTACAAATAAAACCTGGATCCCCAGCTAAACCTGGAATATTCAGGAAGTACTCTAAGGCTAATATCCTGCTAATACGTGATAACATGGCAAAATTTCAAGCCCCCATAAATCCCAAGAACATTGCTGTCTATGCAGAACTGTTCACAGAAATCCTGTACAAGCATGTTAATAACTGCATAGAGGCAGCTGTGCCCACCAGGAAGAAGTACAGAACTAACTTAAAAAAACAAGCCACCCTGGTGGAATCACAAAATCAATAGGCTATATAACGGAAGGAAGAAAATCATGGCAAAATTAGGAGGGGCAGCACCCAGCAGGATAAAATCACTCACAAACTAGACAAACATCTCAGAGGACAAATAAAGTCTACCAAGCCAAATTTGAGGTGACTTTAGCCTCTCAGGCCAAGGACAACCACAAGACATTCTTTAACTATGTTTGCAACCTCAAAGGCAATACACAATTGTGTGCAGAGCTCATTGTAAATGGAGCCACCTATACTGAGTTAGAAGATACAGCAAACCTAATGGCTGATAAATTAATCTCCAACTTTATCCCTCTCTCCTCCTCAACCTTCCCTCAGGAAATGCCATCAAATATAACTCCACCTCTATCACTATGGAACAGGTCCTTAATGCTCTCTCTAAGTCCAAGAACACTGCATTAATGGGCCCAGACAATATCCCAGGATGCCTTCTAAATAGCATGAAACATGACCTATCAGGGCCTCTGGAACAGCTATTTAACTATAGCCTCCAAACAGGCTTCGTGCCTCACGAATGGAGAACAGTAACGGTCATCCTTCTGCACAAAGGTGGGCCATCTACAGAAGCATACGTCTCACTAGTCTTATATGTAAAGCCATGGAAAGAATTGTCATGGAAATGATCAATAGTGATATAGTAAACCTCCAGACACTGGACCCAACGCAGTTTGCTCTCATCAAGGGCAGATCATGCCTACTCAACCTGGTGGATTTCTTTGAGAAGGTCACCAAAGCAATGGATGAGATCAAAATGGTTCACACTGCCTACCTTGACCTGGCCAAGGCATTTGGCACAACAGTCCACTCAGGCATTGTTGAAAACCTCAGTAGTTTAATTACAAACTCATATGTCACCAAGTAGACAACCAAGTGGCTCACAGACAGGACCCAGGAAGTTAGACTTAGGGAGTCCACCTCTACAAAGAGTCCAGTCACAAATGGATGGCCTCAGGGATCGGTCCTTAGACCTCTCCTTTTTGGCATTTACTTCTCTGAAGTCAAGGCCAATGTCAGCACTCTCTGGCTGATTCAATTTGTAGATGATTGCAAATTAGGGGCTGTCACTGAATCCTACACTGACATAAATGTTCTCCAGGAGGGGCTGACACAGACAAACAACAGGTGTCAGAGCCATGGACTAAAACTAAATGCCAAGAAATCCATAACACTATCCTTTGGGAAGTTATCCACCCCAGGTAACTATCATATTGACAATACACCCCTTAGAGCTGACCCAGTAGTCAAGGACTTAGGGGCACACATAGATAGTAATCTAGTATTTGACCATCATGTATCTACAGTAGTGAGGAAATCATTCTGTATTGCTCAACTTATAAACAAAGATATGGCATCTAAGTCCATCCAATGAAGTCATTGTTCCACTGTATTTGGCATTCATCAGACCTGTCATTGAGTACAATGCCCCCTTTGGTACCTAAACAGGCATATCGAAAAACTGGAACGTCCACAGAGGTTCCTCACTAAAAGAATACAGGATTTAAGTAAAATGTCCTATGCAGACTGCCTCAAAGCTCTATCCCTGTATTCTGTCTCCTACAGGCTTTTGAGGGGAGATCTATGCCTGAAATACAGGGCATTGTCAGACCCCACTCTGATGGACCTCCTTCAGATCCACAAAACAAACAACACCAGAATTACCATTCTAAAGACTTAAACCTTGCCTGTGATATAAATAGGACCTGCTGGAGAGACAGCTATGTATCCCAGAGATTACCCTGTCTCTAGAATAGGCTCCCCATCCATGTTTAGCAGAGTTTCTCCCTAACCCAATTCAAGTGCGCTTGGAAAATTGGATGGGGAATAAGAAATTCATCCCTGGTATGGCACCTATGTCTCTAATGGACACAAACAACCTGTAAATGGTACAACCCAAGCCCCAGCTTCTAAATATTTCATCTCCCAAGCACCTGCTTACACATATCAAGGGTATCAGAACTTGTCAGAGATTTGGGATGCATAGCTAGGCTTAAAAAGGCCCTTGTGGTCATTAGCCTAGTAAATACTTATGAACCTATAATTCAAGGATATAATTAATATGGTATTCAAGAACAGTTGGCTTTATTTGCAGATGATATTATTTTGTGCCTGATAAAACCAGAAAAGGACATCTCACTGTTTGAAACATTCAGAGACAATTCTGTTTTTTTTTTTCCCTTTTGGGATATACAATTAATGAAAATAAAAAAGGCTATAGCAGTAAACTATGCACCCACACAAATTGGTTCAGCAATACCTATATTTATGGGGGCATGATAAAATTAACTATTTAGGGGTATGGGTTAAAATGATGCAGTTATGGCAGCTAAGGATATCTGGGAAGAGACTAAAGAAAAGATAATACAAAAAGTGAGAAAATGGAAGTTCCTGCCTATGGATATAGATACCAAGATACAAGCAATAAATGCTTTAGCCCCTTCAGTTTTATACACAGTTCAGGCATATTTTTATCAACCATGGGAGAAGTTATGGGTAGTAATTAATAAAGAGTTGAATGATTTTACCTGGGAAGGGAAGAGGGCAAGAGTCAAGTGGGATACCTTCATACTCCCAATACAACAAGGACGTGTAGGATTACCTGACCTGAACCAATATTTTAGAGCTACTCATTTAAGGCTCTTACCCATAATACAAGCAGAAAGCTACAATTCAAAATGGAAAGGGATGATGAAGCAGGAGGGAAGTTCAAGAAATAAGGAAAGAGTGAGATTTCTGGATGTAGATCCTTAAGGAGAATAACAACTGTCATACACAATATTATATTCATAAAGTAGCAGAAAGTATAATAAGAACTAAGCCAACACAGAAATGGAGAAAGGAGATTGTCCCAATAGCGATGACTACAATTAGGGGCACACAGAATAGGCAAGAGGGGGCTGGAGTTTACTGAAGGAAGCTGGCAAAGGAACCAAGGTATTGGGAACAAATAATTAGGACAGAAAGGTAATAGAATGGGAAGAGACCAAGAAGACATGTGGACTGCAGGCTAGAGACTGTCTTCCCTATCAGGGATTGTTATCAGAATATATGCAAGGAGAAAAGGACTGGGGAATCCCAAGTGAAAGACCTGTATTAGTTGAGTTTTTAGTTGAATCTAAAACAGAAGCTGCTTTTAAAAAGGTATCATTAGTAGGGCACATGAAATCTTGCATGATAATTATAGCAATCAATCAGAAGAGGCCAAAAAAGATTGGGAAGAGAGATTAGATAAGCAATTCACAAACAAACAATAGGAGGATATATGTCTGGTTCCAAAATATGCAACAAAGTTTAGAAGATTTAGGATTTTTGCGTGGAATGTTTCCATGTGTACTTTTATACCCCAAGCAGACTCCAAATAATTTTTCCTTAGGTAGATAGGAAATGCTGGAGGTGTAATGGGGAAGAAAAAGGTACGCAGGGCATATCTTTTTGGGGTGTAATCAGTTGGCAGATTAAAAAATTCCCTGCACAGTACTCTGTCAGGCATACTGGGTGAACAAATGAGTGTAACTAAGTACGGAAATGATTTTTTGAGCTGGGATACAGGATCTGAATTGTCCAAACTAGTAAGGCCTTGTTAAGTTTTATTCTGGTCACTGCCAAAAAAAGCAATTATGAGAAAATGGAAATCAAACTCTAAACCAACCATACTTTAAGTAGTTAAGATTGTAACAGAGATAAAATAACAGGAATGGAGATCTTTGGAAAAAGATAGAAGTAAATTACATAGAAAAATGGAAATTCTGGAAGCAATACATTCAGAAAAATGTTTTGGAGGAGGAATGAGGTTACAAAGAAGGTAAGAATTGAACCATTTTTGTAACGTTCGATTGGTTATATTGTATAGAAGATTATATGTGATGTATAATGTTTGTAAGTGCGAACTTGTTAATATGATTTGATTACTTTTATATAAATATATTTTTGTCTATGTCACAAGTGATAAATTCAATAAAGGTGTTTAAAAAAATGACAACTTAAATTTCTCTTGCGAAGAACTAGTAAAACATTTATAGAGAGGGAAAAACAAGTAGTTTTCAATTGATCAGCTAATAACGTTCTTATAGTTATGATCAAAAGTGAATAAATGATATATGGTAATACGCACATCATATTGATACTAACACAAGGGACAAAACATAAAGGAAGAAAGAGGTACTGTGACACAGCAGTTAAAATTGTTGTAGAACATCTGTATCAGTATCAAAATGTTGTAACAAACTGTATAGCTGCAGAGTCTATCATTACTGTTTTGACAGTCTCAGTAGGCATAATAGTAGCTCAACAGCCTGTTTTATCTTAGTATTGGGGGAGTTCACAGATAGGATCTACCCACCTAGTAGGGCATCTGACTCTCAGCCAATAGAGATCATCTGGTGATGAAATATGTTATTTTATTTTTTATACATAGCAATAAGGAATTCTGCCTGATGGATTTATTGTAGGAGATTTACATATCCCTGGAACTGCAGGGGAGCTGACTGTTTCCTCCAGCAAGTGATCCTTCTTTACTGCTTCTAAAATAACATGAAGGAGGTGTGACCTGCTCAGCTCATCAGGGGTGTGACTGAATAAAATTAGATGAGCCACATGGGAAACCCTTAATGTGATAAGTTGTTGAAAATGTGCCCAAAATTCATCCCAAAATGGATGAATACTGAAACAGTCTACCATGATGTGTGACCTGGTAGATGGTGTGGTCTTATTCAGGCACCTCCAACACCAAAGGTCTGCAAAGGGATGTATTTGTGATAGGAGCTAAAGGGTTAAAAATAGCCTACGCAATGATTTCCGAACATATAACCTCCATTTAAGCAATAAGATGATTTGGAATGGAGAAGTCATTATACCTACCAGGTGTTTTTTCAGGTAATGCAGTCCCTTTTTCTCTCTCACAAAAAAGGTCCACCAAACACGGTTTCTGGGCTTATGGGACAGTTCACAAAGCTAAAAGCATAAAAAGAAAATTTCCTTGCCAGGGATAGAGATGTATGTAATAATATTTGTAATTAACTAAAACAAGGAAGTAGAAGCTATTTGCAGTGAAATTATAGCGTCTATTTTAGTGTGCAATAAAGATAGCTGTGAGAGAATTGGCAGTTCTGAGGTGGAAAAATTCAGAGGTTATGCATTCAAAAGTTTTAAAAATGGCAGAATTAAATTACTGATATATAAAATAAATACCATGACTCAGCCATTGCCTCAGTGAGAAAGATGGGCATAAGAGAACAAAGGCTTCTAAAAGTGATAGAAAGACAAAGGCTCCCAATTGAATCAATTACCCTAAAAATGATGGCCCAGGCATAAGACAAAGTATTTGCATAATGAAAGATACTAACCATATTGTGCATTCCAAAATAACCCTGCATAAATGCGGACAATAACGTTATCCAATCTGTTTTTGCTCAGCAAGGAGTCCAGTGGTAGTGCAGGAGAGATTTTTAGAGCATGTATTATTAGTGAAACCTATGGGAAATGATCAATCAGGTAATACAAGTTCAGAACACAGTGAACTAGTGCAGTTTTATAGGCTAGTAATAAGCTGCGGAGCTGAAGTTCCCCATATTGCTTTGAGGTATGATATATGCTTTGTAGACCTCTAGGGTAGTATGGGAACCACAGAAAGTTATTATTTAGGGGAGAATGGGAACCACAAAAAAGGTTATTATTTACCTAGACATCTTGTGTGAAATGTGCAAGGGAAGGGCTTGCAAGATATACAATAGTTTGGGATACTGGACCATTTTTATTAGCAGAATCCTTAATTCCAACAGTAGAGCACATTTCAGCCAACCCTGTATGTGCTCTGTGAGAATCTGTTGAATCTTCCTGCAGTTTAGGTCCCTTGGTTGAGCCAGATATAAGGCTAACTGTGTAGACAGGTATTTTATGGCAGAAGGATTAACAGTAAATCCATATGTTTCCCAAATGGAAGTATGGATGGAGTGGTTGGTGGCAAGAAACACAGACTTTTGTGGGTTAACCTTATACCCCATGTAGAATTGCCAATCTGTAAGAATTTCCCAATGGACTATGAGCATTATACTGGGTCTTGAGAGAAAGACTAGGAGGTTTTCTGCCTACAGAGGCAGATCACCTGTGCTGTGGTTTGAAGATGCATGAGCAGAAGCAGTGGCCAATCCATTTTGAGCATCTCAGCTAGGTGTTTGAGTGCAAAGGTGAAAAACAATGAAGCAAGGGGAAAACCTTGCCTGACCCCTTTTAAAATATCCAGGAGCCATGATATATAGGGACCTAGGCATACCACTGACATACAACCCTGACAAATATTTTGTATCACATTCACAAATCACATGGAAAAAGAGAATGTATCCAAGACTATAAATAGATAAGACCATCTAACATTATGAAAAGCCTTTTCAGCATCTATCTATAACAAGACCTTTGGGGTCATTGAGGTAGGATCTCTCTCAAGTCATTGCACAGCTCAATGTAAGTTATACAAAGGCATCCTCCCTTTAACAGAACCAACATGTTGAGGGTAAATATGTTTGGAGAGAAGTAAGACATGCTGCCCATATGTATATGCAAATCACACACTCACCATTCTACAGGGAGACTGAACTATAACTAGTGGGCTGAGATGGATCCTTCGTAGGTCTTATGAGAGGTAATATTAGGGGATGCTTCCAAGATGGAGATACAAGGTGAGTTGCAGGTATTTTGGAGGATTCATGCCACAACAGCTTTAATGTCTGTGAAGGAAGGAATATCTATGTCTACATACTCAATACACACGTGTGTATATGTGTGCGTGTGTGTTTGTGTGTGTGTATATATATATATATATATATATATATATATATATATATATATATATATATATATATATATATTGCCGATGCTTCTCTACTACTTCAGCATTGTAATGTTTGCACAATCCCCAATACAACAGTCTTGCAGCATTATTGCGTCTTTCAGTTTACAGACGTTCTGCCATGAGTTTATCAAACCCAGCAACAAGATGTGCGACTGTTTCTAGTTCTGTTTTACATAACCTGCATTTTGTCAGTTTCTCCCACATATTCAATAGACTTTGTAAGCCAATGTGTACAACGTCTACTGTCCTGGGCAGCCATTAGCAACCTTTCATCTTTTGGTTTGAATTCACTTCTCTAACCATTTCTGCATCAAATCTGATTGACATGAGGCTGTTCTAGGAGATCTCTGTACTTGACACAATAGTTATGCCTTTTCCACATTTCTTTCCTTCTCATCGGATTCTTTTCCTTATAGTCTTTCTTTTTTTTTTGGCACATTCAGTTGTTGCCTGATTCTGCTTCTGGTTTGATTTCCATTCCCACTTGACACTAATACCTTTCTGCTAAATAAAGCAGGGATGTCATCTTCGACTTCTTCTCTTCATGTTCTAAAACTCTGAGTATGTTTGGATCTGGTGAGGTCAGCAAATATGTATGCAGTCCCACAACTGCAGATCTATACGTATAATTAATTTTGAGGAGGCCCATACCTCCTTCAGAATGATGAATATATATTCTTGGTATACACTGATTTTTATATATCATTTGATAAGAGTGAAGCACTTTTCTTTTTTCCTGTCCAACTGATCCGATACCTTTGGTGGCCAATCAATCATCGCAAAACTGCAGGTTAGAACAGGAAGGGCAAATTGGTTTATGGCCTGGTCTTTGTTCCTAGATGTTAGGGCTTTCAGTCTTAGCTTTAGTCTCCTAAAGCATTCCTTACTGAGTTGTGTTCGCATTTGTTCATGTTTTATTGCCAATCCTTCATCAGTTCCAAAATATTTATACACTTCCTCCTGCTCAAGTTCCTTTATATCACATTCCTGTCCCAGATTGATATTTTCTTGGTGCTGCAGCTTTCCTGCTTTAAACGTTGCTTTTGTACACTTATGAAGAGCAAGTGACATTCTTGTATCATCTGAGATTTAATCACTTGCAGTTCTGCTCCCAACTCCTCATCTGATGAAGGATACAATTTTAAGTTGTGAACAAAAAGTAGATTCAAAGTCATTAATCTTGGTTGTTTTCTGGCAGCCAAATTGTAACCATGACCTAATCTGTTAATTATACAGCTTAATGGGTTTAGTGCAAGACAAAAAAGCAGTGGTGACAAAGAGTCACCCTGAAATATCTCCCTTTGAATTTTTATTCCATAGATAATAAATTGACCTTTATCATGGTTTTGTTGCAAAGTGGCTTGCCACTGTTTTGTGGCCACTACAATTTAATTTATCAATATAGAATGTATCTTATCCATCTGTAAACACTCCTTTATCCATAAATGTGAGAAGTTGTCAAATGCTTTTTTGTAATCTATCCATGCCATACTTAGATTCCTCCCCTTTTTACAATTCTCTTTTATTATATAGCAGCAAATGATCTTTTGTTCCATACAACTTCCTTTTGTTACCCTTTTGTTCTATTGCCATAACGGAGTTTATTCTAAATGACTTAAAGCTCTTCATCAGTTTCAGTACATAGTTTGTACACCATTGGAAGGCAAGTTATCGTTCTATAGTTTTTATATCGTTTGTATGTTCACGCCTAAGGAGGAATATAATGTTTTCTGTTGTTAGCCATATTGGTGTCTCTTCATCATCGCCACATAAGTAATTCTTACTCTGGGTAAAAATGTTAATACTTTTAGCCAAAAGTTAGGCACTGCATCTAGGCCTGGGGTTTCCAGTAAGAAGCTTTTCTTCATTTTGTTTCATTTTCTCTGTCCATTACTTCATTCTGATTCATATCCTGTACATTTAAACTCCTTGCAGTTTATTTTGTTTTTTTCTATGAATTCATCATTTTTGTTATGTTCCACAGGATCATCATAAATATTTATCCAAAATGTATCTATTTCTTCTTTTGGTGGCACTGCTATTCCTTTTGTTTTATTTCCCAGTTCTCTATCATTTTCTTTGTGTCCTCAGTGAATTGCTTATGTTGTACTTTTCCTTTATATTTATCTGCATAGTTTTTGTTCTGAATGTGCTGATATCTTTAGTTTATTTGCAACACTGTATGACAGATCTTGGTCTGTTTTGATACCATGCATTGTTTTTACTACATCTATCTTTCTTAGTATTTCTGTTGTTCTGTTCCTTCTTTTATCTTCTTCTAACAGTGACACTTCTTTTGTCTTAACAGCTTTATAATTTTCTTTTTGATGCTTCCACGATGGCATTTTATTTCTTTCTTTCCTTTCCCTTATTCCTTTATGACTTTACCTGTTGGTAATTTAGCTAAACAGTAATATATGTTATTTACTTCTGTTATATCACATTAATTTCTCTTAATAGTCTTGATTACTGTGTTCTCTTTTATCAGACTTCTAACATTTGGGTCCTATTTACTTTCTGTAATCTATTTATTTCCTCAGTCTTAATATGTCTAATCTCTATTAAGAGTTTCTTGATTGAGTGTGCTGATGGTAACTATGAGATGATAATCCAAAATAGACAGTTTAGAGTATTTCAGGGCAGTTAAATGAGTTTCTCACAGTACCACAACTTCTGGAGACTGAATTCATATTCATGTGTGCAGTCTGTCCCATTTAATGGGTGAGTTAATTACACTCAGTAATTTCATGCCAGAGACAGTAACCGTCACTGATTTTTCACTCATCAAAAAGACCAGACTGTGACACAGGATCATTAACATCTAGCAAAGTACAGGTCTCCAGCATTATCCATGGAGATAATATAATGGTGCCTGAGCCATGGCCTAAAGATAAATGCCAAAAAATGCATAGTCATACCCTTCGGGAAAAACAAGGTTACCCCTAGCTACCAAATAGGTGGCAATCCACTGAGCACAGAAGAAGTTATCAGGGACCTGGGGACCCAGGTTGATAGTAGTCTGTCATTCGACACCCATGTAGCTAAAGTAGTTAGGAAGACCTTCTACATTGCCCACCTTATCATGAAGGGATTCTCATCTAGATCAAGGGAGGTCATAGTCTCCCTATACTCATCACTCATCAGACCAATGATTGAGTACAATGCCCCATTCGAATGTATCTGACCCGACACTTGCAGCAGCTGGAGAGGCCACAAAGTTCCTCACCAAAAGGATAAAGGGTCTCAAACATCTGTCCTATGCTGCCCGACTGAAAGAACTCCAGCTCTATTCAGTCGCCACCGCTTGCTCAGAGGTGACCTTTGCCTAACATACAAGGCCATGTCAAACCCAGATTTGATGAATATGCTTCACCTCATAAAATCTAGATCCATCAGAGCCACAAGGGCGAGAGACTTAAACCTCGACACGGCTATTAATAGGACGTGCTGGAGGGATAGATTCATCACCCAAAGACTCCCTATGCTGTGGAATAAAATCCCGCTATATGTGAGGCAGAGCACCTCGCTGGCCTTGTTCAAGAGAAATCTTGACCAATGGATGGGAGATCGCAGATATACCCCTGGGATTACCTCAGTGTCACTGCTCGACAGAGGCACAGCAAAATAATGGGTATAGTTCCCCATACTAAAGGGGTGGCGTAAGCCACAAAACTATGGGCTAGGCTTGTAAATGCCCTCGGGCAGATAGCCTAGTATGAACCTATGAACCTATGAACCTATAAGATCTAATGGACTTCTGTTACAGTTACATAAAAGGAATAAATAAAATGAAATAATGAATGAGATTTAACCTACTAACTACAGTTAACTGTTAAGTTTAAAGTTCCTAAATCACTCGGTATCGAAGTTGTATGAGAATGTCTTGTCCAGAGCCGGCAGGCAAGGTCCCCTAATCAGTGGTGCTTGATGAGATGCACTGAAAGTAGGACAAGAAGAAAAATGTCCAGAGAATGTGAATACAGCAGTCAAGTTAAATTCAGACCGGAATCAATATACACTATCTCAACTGACTTCTCAGATTGCTTCAGTCTAGGCGAAGCTATTCAGGGATCATTTGTTGAACAAGTCCGCTTACCAAGTTAGCAGACCAGTCTATGTTGCCTAGGATGTTTAAAGCTTTTTTTATCCCTTAGAAAGAAAACAGCATCTACAGTTTGGTTAAATATATGCTTGCTGCCTGGAAGAGTAATCCTGAGATAAGATGCTTATAAAAAAGCAGTCTTAAAAAGCTTTTCTCACAGCAATTTTATAAGGGGAAGCCATACTTTGGACAAGCACTTTTTCTTTCTGCTAAAAAGATAAAAACTTAACAATGACAGGATGGGAGGGGGGGGGGTGGAACTTTCAAAGTTAGCAGCTGGGCTAATGATATATAAACCTTTTCCAGCATTATTTTAGAGAAGAGATCCATGCCTACCCTTTCCAGCATAAATTTAGAGGACAGATCCAGGCGTAAAATGGTTGGGATCCATGCCTAGATAAAACAGACCATGTCCTTTTGTTCTGCCCCCTCATGTAAACCCATGATATGGAGGTTGTTTCAACATCCTGTATGTTTTTGATCATCAGTCCAGTCACTGAATGTTTTCTTGAAGTCCTACAAAAAGGCAATTTTGTTGCTCCATTTCTGCCAAGAGTAAAGAAAGGTCCTGAGTGGTTGCTTCTAACTGCCCTGTGCAATTAACCTGACCAGTAACTGTGTGCTTAATTTTGTGCACCTGATTATACAATATAGATTGAAACAAGCCAATTGAGAAATACCAGGGTCAGAAAGTTCAGATGTCTGTTGAGGGTTAAGCTACAGTGGGTCTGAATCTTCTACTTGATCTGTTTTCCTTGGAAATGCATTGAGCATCACTCTCACATTATCCAGCTTCTGAGACCAGATCTGATCCAAATTTAACCTTGGCTTTATAGGTGTCTTTTAAAGTGGCATATCTCAGGGACAGTTCAAAGCAAACTCATTAGTAGGTGAACAGTTTTTTAAAAAGATTTATTGAGGCAAAGTGCACTTTTAAAATTAATAGTTTTCAGTGCCTGGAAGTGACACGACAGCATTACTGAACGCAAAAGTGAAGTTCAAAATATATAGCAGTTTGATGAAGAAAACAATGACTAAAAATTTAACATAACCAGAAAGATTCTCATAGGAAAAAGTCCCATAACCATGCCTGTGGAAAAGTATAACTATACGAAGCAAGTTCTAGTTTTCAGTCATGGTGAAAAAATGGAGTAAACGAAAGAGATGTAAAGGGGAAGCAAGCAGAGGTTAAAACATAAGGTGAAAACCTAAAGAATGAGCAGGATGAAACTGGGAAGGTGGAGCACAAAGTTCTGGCAGGTCAGGTGCCCAATTTTCATATATCAAGAGAATATAAATTTTGTAAAGAAATAGGGGGGATAGGAGGAAAGTAAGAAGGTTATGGTATCTTGCAGGTCCATTCAAAGAAACATAGAAGACAGACAAGACTGACAGTCTTAGACAATGGGGTGGGGAAGAACAATGGTGAGGGAGAAATCATACAAACAGAGGGAAGACAATGGTGAGGGAAGGACTGCATAACAAACAGGGATGGGAATCGATACAAAAGGTAGTGGAACATCAGGACAGTTTAGGATGGGTTTGTCCTGAGCCTGACGGCTGTGACCTAGTAGAGCTTACTCACCATCCTGGGTTCCTTAACCACTGGGCCCTGGCTCACATACTGAAGTCTGTGTTGGGCAAAGACACGACTCAGTGGGTTACCACAGGAAGTGCTCCATATGGCCAATGTGGGCATCTAACATCCTGCTGATGATCTCTCTCAGTATATCTGCCAACTGCTGATGGGTGACAAAGCAGTCACCTCCACTAGTGCTACTAGCAGTGAGTACAGCAGTCCCAGCATCCATTGCAGGGATACCTGCACTGGGTGGTGCAGGAAGTACGGATGTGACTGTGGCAGGCTGGGACCCAGATGTTTTTGATGTTGATGGTGTTGATGCTACTGCTATTGCCACATGTGGGGGCAAAAAGGCTTTGGCTGATGGATGACTGCAAGTCTAGATGCTGCTAAATATAATCATAAAACAAACAGGGAGAAACAAAATAATAAACCAAAGAATGCATGTAATACAAATGACAGTGATAATGAGAGTAGGGAGAAAGGAGTACAAGTACAACGAAAACATGAAGCTGATATACATTTTTATAATCAACGTGTTACATGTACTGTACTTGAAGGAACAGCAAACACGTCAGTTTATCAAGGCTGTTGTCAAACATAACTGAGAGGGGGACTTGAACTGACAGCCATCATCACACATTCTGAAAGGTAATGCCTTAACATGTTGAGCTACTTGGACAACCCAAGTGAAGTCTGTAGTCCAATACACATTAATGGTATGTCTGAGACAAATGTACATATAGAAAGAAAAAAAGGCTGCATAAGCAGAAATTCCCTACACAGGTGTTATAATCAAAGGAACTACAAGCACATTTCCAAATAACTAGTCATGGTACACAACTGAGTGGGTGGGTCAAATTTAGACACATCATCACGCACAGCAATCCATGAGCCACAGCCTTATCAGGTTTCGCTACAGCTACAGTTTAAGTGAAGGTTGCAGTCAGGCATTGGCAATGAGGATCAATGATACAAATTTCCGCAGTGAAAAAATGTATCACATAAATAACTCTCCCTTCTAATGTTTTAGGATCTATAATGAAACAGGCATCTCAAATTACAAATTATCACATACATGGTGGGACGTGAACACACAGACATCATCATAATGTGAAAGCAAATCCTTAATGCCTCGAGATTCTTCTCCAGTTATATGAAAACATACATATACACAGACAGTAATGCCATCTGACAGTCATGATGTTACCTTTGAACTATGGATGTCAGCACTGAAATGGAAGCACTGTTTAAAACCTATGCTGTATGAAACTCCATCTCAACTACCTAACTACCTAAATAGATTGTTAACATTAAAACCTGCACTCTATGAAGTGAGTATACTTAACCTGATGCTCTCTTAGGTGCTCAATAATACTCCTGTGTAGCTGCTTATTCTCTGCAATAACTTTAGGGACAATGGAGAAAAAACAGCATGATATGTGCATGTCATGCACTGGCAGGCTGTATGCGTAAGTAATGCAGTTTGTCATTCCAGGAAATAGGTGGATCTCTCTCTCTCTAACCTTATCCTTCTCTGGCCTTGGAGATGGGATGTCTATGCCTCATGCCACATTAATGGAGACATTACTGTTCCCCTATACATAAAAGGAGTACTACTTTTTCTCCAGCCATGATTTCTCTTCTAGAAGAAGTAGAAAAAAATGGCAGATATTTTGTGCCCACACCCATTCTCACTTGTGTCACCTGCCACATGATGAGTATCTCACTTGTGCAGATGGTGGGCCAGTTTAAACAATGTCACATCTTATAACTGCTCGCAATAGCACATTAAGGTGAGAAACTTGGTAGTTCTGTATCCATTTATATGCTGTTAAGAAAGCAGGAATTGACTTTATTTCTAGCAGGATATATCTGGCCCGCAGGCACCCAGGTGTGTGCATGGCACTGAGTAGAACTGAGCACAGTGCTTAGCAATTTATCTCGATGTGCCATTTGAGCTACTCAGAAACAATAATGAGTTGAGCCTTAATTTGCATAAACAATGCTCCCAGTTAGCCAAAGTTATACCATATAGGTACTAGGGAAGGCACACTGATAACCATTGCAGTATGGAAGAATTCACAGAGCAGAGACTTGGAAACCTGCAACATGTGCTTGACATTAAACAGTGTGGACAGAGATGTATGACTGTCAGGCACATCAACAGCATGCTATATGGTCAAGGGGAGACTAGTTGTGTAAGGTTTTCATGGCCACTCACAAACAATATGTTAATACTAGTGTTTTTCACATCAAAACAGCAATGCTTAATAAAAAAAAAAAAAAAAAAAAAAAAAAGAATAGGCATAAAAACACAGCAGATTCTGCTGGAAAGAGTAGAAGGAAACTAAAGTTCTCCAATACAGAGAATAAGCTACTATTACAGATCCACCGTCTCTATGGCTGATGGCTCCTTGGGCTGGATGCCACCAACTAGGTCTACCAAGAATATCCCTGAAACAATACGGTGGTGGACACTTCACATTCCTAGCAGGCACACATGTACACCACCACAGCCCACAGTAACTCACATGCAAGCACACACACACACACACACACACACACACACACACACACACACACACACACACACACACACACACACACACACACACACAAAAATTCCACTCATAATGGCCTTTCACAGACCTTTTTATGTTAAGACCCCCCCCCCCACAAAAGGGAGCTCATATTCACAACAGCACTTTTTCGTTTAAAGGTCCCGAGTATTTACACACTTCCCTGTGAAAGACATCCACTTGTAGCCCCCCTCCCATCTGAGCAGATTGTTATTTAGTTTGCCTATGCCTGATGCACAGTGTGCCCTGCCTATGCAAGGTAAGCACAGCCTGGCATTGGCTTTGCATGCATCATTCTAACTGTAGTATAGCTGCTATACCATAGTCTATTTTGTTCTGAAACTGTGTGCAAGCTGCTGCCTCTTTCCCAGTGCCACAGCATACTGCACCCACCGCTGTCTGGTATGATCATCCTCTGCTGCTGACTCCTTCACCAACTCTTCATTTGAAATGGCCTCCACTGTGTGCTGTGCTGGGAACTGCTGCTTCTGCAAATAGCCATGCAGCTGTAACTGTCTTCTAAGTATGACACTGTGTAACACTGTATATAAAGAAAATATTTTTGCACACATGTCAGAGTCATATTGCAGGGTATTACTGCATTAATTCAGGCGGCAAAAATGTGCATTTAGCAGCCCAAACACATGTTGACTAATGTTCCTTTTTAATGACTGGGCATGGTTGTACCCCTTGTCTGTCTCATTTTGTGGATTTCTGATAGCTGCAATTACCAACAAAATGCCCCCTAGGAACCTCTCCACAGAACACTGTTACAGGTCATAGGTTTACCATATGTAGACGTTATGATAACTGCCTGGGTCATCTGCAGACTTGTCAGCTGGAGTGATACCCTTTGTTGTTACACACCTCCTTCCCATTTCACAAAGTGGGACCTTTATTTCAATATGGGTACAGTCAGGCAGGCCTCCAGCATCTCAGGGAAATGGGACACATCATAGAATTCAAACATGGTGCTCTTTTCTCTTCTTTGGTACTGGAGAACCACATTTTCCCCCACCTGCTGAAGCATGGCATCAAGAAACTGATGACGTATACTCTAGGCAGATGCCTGAGTTACCCCAACTGGGTCCCTAGTGGGTCAATGAAAGATTCTTGTAGCTAATACATGTAAAGCTACACAGCTTGGTATTCACTGGGTAAGTACTCCGCAGGACTGAAGACCAGGCCAACACATGCCTACAATGTCTTTCATAGTCTCCCTATCCACACAGTACCAGTGTACAATGTTGGTGTCATTGAGTCCATGAACCAAGCCTGGCCAAATCACATTATGCATCTTGCAAATTCACTTTAACTAATGTGGTGGTAACCCCTAACATTATTTGTAATTCCATTAGCACCTAACTTCAGTTATATAGCATGTGCAGGTCAGAGGCACATCTTTTATACATTTATGAATTGCTCTGCCATCTTGTTATGCCTAATTTGTATACACCAATCTGCTCCTTTTAATAATATTGCTTATTATCATGCCATTAGCACATACTGCACCTGACCGTGTTGCTTGACATTACCTGCTAGTGGTACACCTGTCTCTGAATCACACACACCCTGTGTATTGCCGCTTGTCATACAAATTCCCTCATTGCAATGCATCAGAGGTTTCTGAATCTATCCCATTATCTTAATCCTGCCACAACTTCCTCTGGTAAATATATATTCATATATGTTTGAATCTAAATGGACTATAATCCTGATATTTTCTTTTTCCATCTGAATAGTGTACTAACAAGACGTTCTACAGCCATTGATGTACAAAATCATGTCTTCTGTAAGTATGTATGCTGTGTAGTTCTATTTGTTTTGAGAAACAAAGTCAGATCCTTGTAAAGGGCAAGCCTATGCTAACCCAAATGATGTGACAAGTGCAATGGTCATGGATACAACAGTGGGTAACATTAAAAGGGTTTCAGACAGAAAGACAGCACTAATCAAAATAAAAGACAGACGTCATTTCTACCACTTAAAGAACAGGAAGTGTGTATTCTTGTCTTTTATTCCTCCATGCAGTTCTTGGTGTTATGAAGAAGCTCACAAGTGTTTGAAGCTTTTAAATAAAAAAAAAAAAATCAGCAATGTCAGCCAGGGCCACAGCTAGTTTACCTAGGGCCTGGTGCAGTTCCTCAGTCTGAGTGATCCCCTCTGCTCTAAGCTGAGGAGAAAAGCAAAAAAAAAAAAAAAAAAACAGTCCTCTGTACAAGCTGATGACTAACTAAATAAATAATGCCCTCTCTATAAGTTCAGAGCAACAACAATAACAAAAAAATGGAGCAATCTGCTTGCTACAAATGTAACAAGTTACAATTCTACATACAATGTGTTTTACTGCTCGAGCTGTGACTGCAAATATAGAACTGTCTTTAATTTCTTAAAGCCAGTAGTACTACAATTGCACCATACTGTCAACAGCTAATCGCACCACCTAACAACTTGTGCTGCAGGCAGCCACCACCTTTGTCCTACATAACCGTAGCTACACTTCTGGTCTCAACTAGGATGCAAGGATTTACAGACTTATGTATATTAATATTCCTGTTAAATGGCTCACATTTTACCTGCTTTGATGGTGAAGCTCCTCTTACCTGTGAGGGTATCCTAAAGATTCAGAGATTAATGTGTTTTAGAGGAGCAAGGCAGGGCACCCTGGGAAATGGCACTGCAGCCTACTTGAGTTCCTTTTAGGAGAGCACAGCCTTCCCCTTCTGTTCAAGTGAATGATTTTCACCCTTTTCCCCCTTCAGTTCCTGCATCTCTGAGTGTTGTGTATTGTTATTGCTGACTGTACTTTTGTACTGTTCGCCGTTCTTGTCTTCTTATCATGGTGATAGTATACACATTACTGTTATTGTACTGTTCCTGCATCTCTGAGTGTTGTGTATTGTCATTGCTGACTGTATGTTTGTACTGTTGGATGTTCGTGTCTTCTTATCATGGTGATAGTATACACATTACTGTTATTGCACTGCTCCTGCATCTCTGAATGTTGTGTATTGTCATTGCTGACTGTACTTTTGTACTGTTGGGTGTTCGTGTCTTCTTATCATGGTGACATTATACACATTACTGTTATTGCACTGCTCCTGCATCTCTGAGTGTTGTGCATTGTCATTGCTGACGGCACTTTTGTACTGTTGGGTGTTCGTGTCTTCTTATCATGGTGATAGTATACACATTACTGTTATTGCACTGCTCCTACATCTCTGAGTGTTGTGTATTGTCATTGCTGACTGTATGTTTGTACTGTTGGGTGTTCGTGTCTTCTTATCATGGTGACATTATACACATTACTGTTATTGCACTGCTCCTGCATCTCTGAGTGTTGTGCATTGTCATTGCTGACGGCACTTTTGTACTGTTGGGTGTTCGTGTCTTCTTATCATGGTGATAGTATACACATTACTGTTATTGCACTGCTCCTGCATCTCTGAGTGTTGTGTATTGTCATTGTTGACTGTACGTTTGTACTGTTGGGCGTTCGTGTCTTCTTATCATGGTGATAGTATACACATTACTGTTATTGCACTGCTCCTGCATCTCTGAGTATTGTGTATTGTCATTGCTGACTGTACTTTTGTACTGTTGTGCATTCTTGTCTTCTTATCATGGTGATAGTATACACATTACTGTTACTGCACTGCTCCTGCATCTCTGAGTGTTGTGTATTGTCATTGCTGACTGTACTTTTGTACTGTCAGGCGTTCTTGTCTTCTTATCATGGTGATAGTATACACATTACTGTTATTGCACTGCTGCTTGCTTGCAATAAGTTCATGTAGCTAGTGGAAAAAGAATGTGGTTCTGTGGGATGGGAACACATTTAAAGGAAAGCCAGTAGTTTAGGATTCCTAGTATAACTAGGGGAAGAAGAAAGGATGCTTTATGTCTGATATAGGATTGTTATAGGACTGATAAGATGACTTAAATTTTGAGGGTTTTTGAAGTGAAACTTCTTTAGACATATTAGTGAGAGTTCGGAGTGACATGAAAAAGTGAAATGGAAATGAGACTCCACCGGATAGAGGTGCTGCTCGGTGGCCAACTGCTGCTGAACCAGGAGTCCAGAGGAAGCCACTCTACCTCAGGACAGACAAAAAGACACATACATACATACATATACACACACACACACACACACACACACACACACACACACACACACACACACACACACACACACACACAATCTACAAGAAGTATTAAACTAATGTATTAAGTTACAGTCTGACTGTAATCCTCAATGATTTACCAAAAAATCAAACATTTTACAAGGGCAAGGCAACCTCAGACACAGAAACAGTTGGAATGCACGTGTTGATACCAAGTTGTTCCACCAAACCAAGCAATGTGGAATGTTGCCATACTACTCAACTCCTTAGCAAAAGAATTCTGGACAAAGCCAAAAATAATGAGGGAACAAAGGCCCAAAAATAGAGACACGTTAAATATTTCTCTTATAAACTTAGAAAGTTGCTAGGATAACAGATTTTGTGTTGGCGTGCATTTTCTAAAGGATATGAAGTCTGACCCCCAAATGTCTTCCACTATTTAATGACTTCAATCCTCAGGGATTTTCCAGAAAAAATCCTCAAATTTTATAAGGCACAGACCAAAACTATGAGGCAAAAATCTGGATATTCTGCAAAAATCTGGGCAGTTGAGAGTTACGTCTTGGTGAAACAACTATTTTGCTAAAGATAACACAATGCAAACAGTGCAGATACGAGAAGCAAGACATAATTAAATTGGTTGACAATTTGCCAATGGGCTAACTAGACCATTTTGTTTGTGACTGTGAAATGCATATAGTGTGTGTGAATTCCTCAATTCTAGTACATTTATATTAATAAGCATAAAGTGCAGTCAGAGTGATGGCAAATGAGCAAGCTGACTGCTCTGGGCATTTTGTCACAATTTTCAAATTAAATAAAATACAGGATTGCAATGATTTAGCTCAATGAGTGATAGCAAGTTTTTATGAACTATGCCTGGCACAGATGAGCTGCATCATTAAGGAAATATTAGATTTGCTCAGGTTGCAAATTTGTTGGTAATTTATATGTGAGGGCAAATATTTTGGTGTAAATGATTGCTTCTATGTTTCTTATCATACTTTCAATGATTCACCTTACAGACAATACATTTTTCAAAAAAAGTGCAAAATAGGGAACACCTGCTGCAGTGTTTTGCAGAGCAGACATAATTGCACAAAAATATATTGTACTAGAATATCTGAAACATTTCCTTCAGAAATTAAAATGGACCACAACTACTGTGGTCATTTATTTATGCATTACATAAATATCACCTATTAAAAACAATGCATATATTTATTTAAGTCGCTTAATGATGTCTCTCAGCATCAACGTATTTTATTCACAAAAACAGTAAGTAGACATTATCACTCATTATATCATACATGCAGTCTCAATTATTTTAAATATTAAAGTTTTTATTATGTGAAACAAAGTTAGAATTTCAATCTATGAATTTAACACAAGCACCTGTTGACCCTAATAATGAAGCCGCTGTGGTACGGCGGTAGCGTTGTTAACTCACAGCAAGAGGTTCTCCCGTTCAATTCTCGGCTAGGCTTGGGAGTGCCTTCTGTGTGGAGTCTGCATGTCTTCCCCGTGGTTGGGTAGTGTTCGAAAGACATGCATAAATGGGCGTGCCTTCGTTGAAGGTTGGGCGTCGAGCTGGCACCTCAGCGTTTCGTAAAAATCTACTGCCAATCATTAGCGGACCGGAGTTCCGCTGTGGCGACCCCTTATGGGAAAAGCCAAAAGACAAACAACAACAACCTGTTTACCCTAATAATATTTAACATGCTTGCTTCAGTGGTGGAGCTCTGGATTTATAGCTTGCTGGGTCTTTTTTGCATTTTTTTTATGGAGTGGTTTGTCTGTGTGACCTTTTCACCCTTTGGTACAAAAGACAGCAAGAACCTGGCTTGGTACATGAACTGGGCATGCATCAAAGGCAAAGTCTACACTTCAGGCAGCAGGTTTTGGCACTTAAAACTAAGAAGATGTATGTCCCCTGCAGCTTTAATAGCCACTGCAGTATCAATGTCCAGATTTTTATAATGAATTGTGATCTGAATTTCACCTGATGAGCAATGTGCCTCATTTACAGTTTAAAAAGTCCAGGAAGTGCAAAGGAAAGCAAATGGTACAGTACAGTATAAGCTCCTCCGTACTTCCTTACAGAAGTTTCACTTGGCAACCACGCACATTCATTTTTATATACCTTTCAAACATTTTTAGATTTTGTTCTTTATATTTTGACACTTCCTCTGTAGTTTCTTTTTCTAAAATGCCCAAAGTTGTTTGGTCTGTATAATGTTTTCAAGGAACTGTTGTATTAATGAACACAAAATTGTATTTGAAGCTATTGACAATTTTTCACGTGCAAGTATTTTTCTTTCCTCTAGTTTGTCTCTTAGTAGTTCTGAATATCTTCTATCTGGAGATTCATGGCTGCTTGCATAATAATATCAATACATTTATTTAACATTTGTTAACCAGGAAAATCTAACTTGGAACGAAGCCAATTTTCAGAGGAGCCCCAGGGAGAAACACTCCAGAAGCATGTAATGTGGGAGGAACCAGAGCAACTGGAGGAAACCCACCCGAACACAGGGAGAACATGCAGACTCCACACAGAAGGCACCCCAGCCAAGAATAGAACTGAAGAACCTCTTGTTGTGAGGCAACAACGCTACCACTGCACCACTGCGCCATCCATTTTTCCTTTTATACCTCAGCAGTCTACTCTAATTTATCTTTATGGCTCTTCTTTGACCTGTCAGTTTTTGTGGACTACTCCTTCCTTCAATAACAGTTGAATTACAATTCAGTGGCCATGAAACAGTGGCAAACCACATTGCAGCTAAGTTATGATAAAGGACAACTTATTACCCCAGGGATAAAAATTCAAAGAGGGATATTTCAGGTGACCATTTGTTACTGCTCCTCTTTTGTCTTTCCCATTAAGTTTTCTACTTAGATTAGATCATGGTTTCAATCTGGCTCTGAGAAAACAACCAAGTTTAAAGACTTATCTTCTTTCTGTGGATGATTTAAAACTGTATAGTTCATCAGATGAAGAACTGAAAGCACAACTACAAGTGGTTAAAATATTTTCTCAGATGATATAAGAATGTCACTTGGTCTTGATAAATGTGCAAAAGCAACGCTTAAAGCAGGAAAGCTAAAACACCAAGAAAATATCAGTGTATACCAATATTATATATTCCTTATTCTGACTGGGGTATGGGCCTTCTCAAAACTGATAACATGTAGGACTGCACACATCTGCTGATTTCACCAGATTCAAACATAGTGAAAGTTTTAAAACATGAGGGGAACAAATCTAAGAACATGTCCCTGCTTAGTTTAGCAGAAGTATATTGGTGTCAAGCAGGAACTGAAATGAAAACAGAAGTAGACCAAAATAAGGCAGCAACTGAATGTGCCAAAAACAAAGAAAGAATATAAGGAGAAGGATCAGATGAGAATGCAGGAAATGTGGAAAAGGCTTAAATATAGTTACAAATACAGAAATCTCCTGCAACATCATCATGTCAGTCATGATCTGACACAGGAATGGTTAAGGAAAGAGGAATTTAAACCAAAAGATGAAAGGTTAATATTGGCAGCCCAGGATAGTGGACTACGTACACATTAGTTTACAAAGTCCATTTAACATGTGGGAGAAACAGACAAATGCCAAGTTTTGTAAAACAGAACTGGAAACTGTTGCACATCTTGTTGTTGGGTGTGATACATTAATGACAGGGGGTCTGTATACTGAAAGGCATAATAATGTGACAAGACTGTTGCAGTGGGAATTGTGCAAGCATTACAATATTGAAGTAACTGAGAAGCATTGGAGACATGAGCTACAGAGCATTATTGAGAATGGAGAATTCTGAAGTTTACAGCACATGGGATCACCCATTACCAACAGTTCAAATTATAGATGTGAGAAAACCAGATATAGTAGTCCATGAAAAGAAGACAAAAGTAGCATAGATCATTGAAATTGCTATACCCAGTGATGACAGTGCCTTATGTACAAAGAGACACAAAGTCATAAAATGCCATGATTTACAGACAGAAACTATGGTAGAAAGGAACCATGGTGGAAGAAGGATACCCAGACAGTTTCAACAGTAGGAGGAATGGGTCTCATAAAAAAGAATTTACAGTTGTATTTAGAAATGCTACCGATACATGTAACTCCATATAAATTACAGAAGCAGTCAGTTCTGGACACATTGCGGGTGCTGTAAAGAGCACTTTTAGCTAACATCAAAGACTGAAACAATACTAATTTAATGAACGTTCACCATACTTTGACTTAGAAATGGGGTCCATTCCTATCACTGTAATAGAAACCCCAAAGACTTGGAGAAATTAAATAGAAAGGATTTTCATATTAAAAGAGGACCTCAAACTAGTCATTTCTATGGAAGGCAGATATAGCAGTGTCAGATGAAGAAATTGTCTTTCTATTTAAAATAAATAAATAATTCATGGTGGTAGAGAATAGCAGGGAAATTATTTCAGCTTACAACAACATACGTACAGTGAAAAGTCATTTAAGAAATGTACAGAATGTTAGGTGAGTAACATTCTGAAGTGGAAAATGGCAGAATGTTGAAGCCATGTTCCAGGAGAAATATTTCATAAGTAATATGTTTACAGGACAGTGAACTAAAAGCATAAGGGAAAAGAAAACAGAATGAAAAATGAATAAGTAGGAAATCTTGCTTAACAACCTAAAAATAAAATAAGTATAAGATTACGGGTACATATGAAGAAGCAGCCATAAACTGCTCAAATGCATTCCAGAGGTCTATAAAAATAGATATATTTCTGTTTGGGTGTTGTCATTTCAAAGCCATCCTGCCAGTCATAAAATGTATTCTTTGGAGTATATCAATTAAAGGAATAAGTGCACTGATACAAAGTACAAGTTACTACATTTGCAAGGCTTTCTAAAGAGAATGCTGATGTTACCAAAAGTGTGGCTGAAGTGGCTTGAAAGTACAGTTCCAACTACTGTTTGTTTTATCAGTCTGTGAAAGACATGGCAGATATAAGGATGTATACAATGCCAGGAACAAATTACATTTCATAATAATGATTAGCAAATCTTTCAGTGCATTAGTCATCAATTTGCTGTTAGATTATATTATTTGCATGCTAGCAAGGACTAACACTCATATTCAGAATATTTCAAAGTTAATGCATTGTACTTTATTTTTAAACCTCTGAGAAGCTTGAATCCAGTCATCAGTCATTTAAATTAATTCTTCTGTGACACTGGTGTTGTATAAGCATAAGAAAGAAAGGCCGTTAAGTGCACTTCTCAGGGGTCTAAAAATATTTGGCTATTAATCACAAGCTTACCATATCTGAAACACATAAAAAGTAGATAAATAGACAGGGAGACAGATAGCTAGACAGACAGCAACAGTGATAGAAAGATGGTCAACAAAATTAGAGCAGGCTCTAAGAGAACTTTATCAGCAAGTTTCACAACTTGCTGGTGTAATCTAGGCCTCGAAATTTAGCAATATAAGGTAGAAACCAAAGGTCTGATAAGTCAGACTGATTTATGAGCTAGCACGTGTGGAAGATATTTGAAGAATTATACTGAATGAATTCTCATAGCTACTTGCTTCTGTTTCCATATCAATCAGCAAGAAAGAAATATGTACTAATGCCATACATCTCTGAAGACTATATTAAGAAAATAATGGTACTAAAACAAATACGTTTCTATTTTAGGAGCCCGAGTTATATTTGATAGAACTACAATCAGTTAATATTCTATTTATATCATAACACACTGGCCAGGATTTAAATACATTTAGCATATTGTACAGTAGAAATTAGTGTGGGTAGTGTCAAGAACACAAAGGGTGTTGGCAGCTCAAACACATGAATGCTGTGATTGTGCAAGGCTCAGAATAGCATGCTAATGACAGGGAAACGAGAAACTTTGTGCAAATGAGTCACATGTTGTGTGAAAATGATGAAACCCAAAATGGCAGAATGATTCTGAATCATATAACTACAACGCGTACCTATTTCTTACACTAGGAATCAAGGTGCACATGAGGAAAGTGATGTCTGCAGAAATAGCAGCTGCAGCTCTGTAGCATGTAGTAATACCACCCATGCAGCCAGTGCCAACAATGTGGTACACCATGACCATCTACACAAATGGAAGAGGTGCAGACATTGCCTGGCAAACCACGACCATAGCAGCCAACAGACTGCAGACTATTTCCATGTGGACAGGGAGACTGTATGCCTTGTCAAATTATGTCACCCACAAGCAGAACTGAGGTTGATGTTATGCATAGCTTTATCTGTCTTTGTGAAAGAGACCTTTCAGCAAACCAATAGAGATGTGGAAGGGATATTGCAGGCCTCAGCCTCACAAATCTTAAAACAATTTTATTGACAGAATACTACAGTATGTGCAACAGCATATTTGGCTTTCCAGAACTGCAGAGGAAAGAAACATGACCATGTGGGCATTTTATGACACTGTCCACTTCCCTAAGTTCCTGGGAGTTATTGACTACACACACACACACACACACACACACACACACACACACACACACACACACACACACACACACACACACACACACTGCTGAAGCCATATCTGGTACAGAAAGACTGTGTTGTATCAATCAACAGGAAGGTCTTCCACTCCCTTAACTGCCAAGTGGTTTGTATTGTAAAGGGCATTATTTATAATATGTCTATATGCAACCTGGGCAGTTTGTATGTTTCTCACATTTGACACAAACCCAGCCTATACTAATGGTTCCTCCAAGGGGATTTTCCCACAGGGTCATCTAGTTGTACATCATACACAGGCTAGATAATATGGTGTTTGTTGCCCACTGCAGGCAATGACAGCTATGTCTAAGAGTCCTGCATGATGATTGCCCCCACCCCATCTGCAAACATCAAACCATCCCGGAAATGGCCTACAATGCAGTAAATGTTAACACATGCAATATACTGGAAGTGTGTTCATCCTACCCAAATAATTCTTCTATTGTTTACCTATATCAGGAAAGGAAATACAGTCCTCAAATCTGCAGCAAGGTTTTTGGTGTGTGTGTGTGTGTGTGTGTGTGTGTGTGTGTGTGTGTGTGTGTGTGTGTGTGTGTGTGTGTGTGTGTGTGTGTGTGTCTAACATTGCAGAACATGGTACTGCACAAACAGTTGGGCATGCAGTTTAATTTCTTGGCAGGACCTCCCATACAAGTTGTGCCAGCACAGGATAGGCAGGGAGGAGAGTCAGGTGACTGAGATATAGCAGCAGTATAGAAGGCAATGTGGACGCAGCACAATACATTGCAACAATGGCAAGGAGGTGGTGTTTGGTCCACAGCTAGAGGTCATGGGAGGTGGCAAGGATCCTGGAAGCAGTTGGGTAGAGAAAGTGAATGATGAATAACACTATGAGATAGGGTAGTGTTTGGAAGATGAACATGGTAACCACATATCATGGGAGGCTACAAGGAGAACGGGATCACATCGTTCAGTGGCAAGGTCATGCTGCTGAGTGGTTCACTGTGCTGTCTTGTAATACTAGGGCTTGATGCAGTCCATGGCAGGAAAGGGGCAGAATGATGAGACCAACAGCCTACACCCCAAAGGAGAATATTGTGAGCTGAGCCTCTGATCATCAGTGCCTACTAAGTCATCAATCTCAAGTAGAAGTAGCAGCTTCAGTGCCCACAGGTAACAGGCAAGGGAGCAGAACTACAGAATTGTGTAAACATGCTTATCTAACCTGGTAAGACATCCCAGGTGTTGAGCTGGAGGAATGCCACCAGGAAAAGAAATACACCCATGAATGGGCACTGCAGACTGTGTGCCCATAGGTGACAATGAGGTGGTGTCTCCAATGTTACCAGCAGTCTGATTTGGGACAGTCTGCATCTCACCACCTGCCTGCATCCTAACCCTCACAGAAACTCAGAAGGCACGGCCTCTGGAGGGAATATTTGTCACTAGTGACCACAGCAACACAGTCTCTCTTTCCTTATAATCCATGTCACTGTGCACCTGTTACACACTGACCTAGAATCAAGGAAATATGCTAACCATCATCACTATGCTGTGCCTGGATAACTGACCTGCACATCTAGTGGTTAATTCCAAGTGTTTCAGCCATATTATGGATGGTATTTGGGTTATGGCAGCACCTCACTCCCCCAGCATCTATCCATGATGGGTATGCAAACCTTAGAAGCACTGCATAGATCAGATGCTGTATGCACTGAAGGTATAGGTGTAGGCCATGAGAGACCCTCGACTAGAAATGGTCATGCCAAGATGAGGTTATGTGCTCAGCCTGTAATTCTACATGGGCCTCAGTTATGATGGATAGGTGACCCCCCCCCCACCCTGTAGTATTTCAAATAGTGCCACTGTGTCATTGGACCATACCACTTGTATTCTGTCATTTTCAGCCAGAGATGCCCTAATGACATTAGTCTCATGTTGATCTGTTGCGCAGGACCCTCCATAAGGTAAACCTATGGAAGCAGGAATACACATAACAGCACTGTCTTCCAACACATATGCTTCTATGTTCCCCTTAGCAAGCATAGTACTGCACATGGAAATATAGGATACCTGACATTCATACCTTGTTATGCCGGTTGCAGTTGCAGGCCAGTGGTGCCCGAAAAGACAAACATGCAGGTGGGCTTTTTTTTTTTTTTAAACAAGAAACATCTTTAGTAAATGATCATGTATGACATAGGTAATCGTGCATTTATATGAATGAAAACAGATCATACTGACATAATTTTAGTTGCAAACATTATACATCACTTATAATCTATCCATACATTGTCAGTCAAACATTACATAGCTCATTTAAAGCCTGCCTTCTTTTAAACCTCATTCCTTCTTTGCATGTATTGCTCCCACAATTCCCATTTTTTCTATGCAATTTGCTCCTACCCTTTTCTAAAGATCCCAATTTCCAATTTTTTTATCTCTGTGACTATATTCACTACTTCTTGTACAGTTGGTTTAGACTCTGATTTCCATTTCCTAGTAACTGTTTTTTTGGCAGCCACCATAATTAGACTCAGCAAGGTCTTACTATATCTAGGCAATTCCAATTCTGTATCATAGGTCAAAAAAAAAAAAAAAAAACATTTCCTTAGATACGCCACTTTGCTCACCCAATATCTCTGACAGAATAGCCTGCAGGGATTCTTTGAAGTCTGCCAACTCATTACACTCTAAGAAAATATGTTCCCAATTACCTCTTTCTTCCCCATCACACCTCCAACATTTGCTGTCTACCTGAGGAAAAATTCTTAGAGTCTACTTGAGCTATAAAAATACCTGCATAAACACTTCCAGGCCAAGATCTGAAATCTTCTAGACTTTGTTGCATATTTGGGAGACATACATAACCCCCCCATTTTTTCTTATTGTCACTTACCAATCCTTCCTAACCTCCGCTAATTGATTGTTATAGTTATCATTCCATATTTTATATGATCTACTAATTATTTTTTATACTGCAGCTTCTGTTCCAGATTGTACTAAAAACTCCACCAGTGCTGGTCTTCTACTTAGGATCCCCCTATTTCTTTCTGTTTGCCTATACTCTGATATCAATCCTTGATAGGGAAGGCAGTCTCTAACCTGCAGTCCGAATAAATTATTGGCCTCTTCCCATTCTATTACCTTTCCCTTTCTAATTATTTGCTCCCAATACCTTGGTTCTTTTGCCAGTTTTTTTTCCAATAAATTCCAGCTTCCTCTTGCCTATTTTCTGTATCCCTAATTGCAGTCATCCCTAGCGGCAGAATCTCCTTTCTGCATTCCCATGCTGGCTTAGTTCTTAGAATACTTTCTACTACTTTATGAATATAATATTCTGCATGGTTGTTATTCCCCTTAAGGATCTGCATCCAAAATCCCAGTCTCTCCATGTTTCTTGAGCTTCTCCCCTGTTTCATCATCATCCCTTTCCACTTTGAATTATATATTTTTGTTTGTGCTATGGATAGAAGCCTTACGTGGGTAGCTCTGAAATACCCCGTTCAAATTGGGTCCCAAACCGCATTGCTCTGTTGGAAGAATCAACTTATCTCACTTGACTCTTGCAGTCTTCCCCTCCCAGATAAAACCCTACAGCACTTTATTAATTGCTATCTACAACTTCTCTGATTGATAAAAATATGCCTGATCTGTGTATAAAACTAAAGGGTTCTAAAAACATTTTAACTGCTTGTATCTTGCTATACATATCCATACAACAGAGCTTCCAATTTCTCAGTTTTTGTATTATCTTTTATTTAGTCTTTTCCCACCTATCCTTAGCTGCCACACCAGAATCTTTTTAATTCATACTCTTAAGTACTTAATTTTTTCATGTCCCCATAAATATGGATATTGCTGAACCAATTTGTGTGTGGGTATATAATTTACAGCTATTGCCTTTGTTTTAGCTTCATTAATTTTGTATCCTGAAAAGATTTGAAACTGCCTCAAAATGTTCCACGACATGGAAATGTCTTTTCTGATTTTATCAGGTATAAAATAACATCATTTGCAAATAGAGTCAGCTTTTCTTGACTACTGTACCAATTATATCCTTAGTTTGAGTTCCTTGTTTTTTTTTTTTTTTTTTTACCAATGGTACCAAATATAATGCAAATAACAAAGGGGAAAGAGAACACCCCTGCCTGGTCCCTCTGCTAAAACAGAAATCATCAGAGAGGAACCCACCCACTTTAATTTTTACCTCCAGTCCCTCATATATCCTCCTAATCAACTTTATAATTTCATCAGGGACTGCAAATACTTCCATTGCCCTGCTCATAAACTCATAGCTCACTCTGTCAAATGCGTTCTCTGCATCAAGACCCACCAACATGAGTGGTATTTTTTTTACATTCTGCTTCCCTCTGGATCATCAATGCTCTGTCAACGCTGTCAAATGTTTGCCTTCCCTCCAAAAAACTACATTGATCCATATCTATCAATTTTGGCATCACCTTTGCCAGGCTTTTAATCATTAGACATAACCACTTTCTAATCATGGTTTAGGATTGAAATGGGACTGCATGAAGCTGGATCTGATGGGTTTTTACCCTCTTTAGATATTACAGCTACTGTCGCTTTCTTCAAGTATGTTGGTGCTTCTCTTCCTCTTAAAATACTGTTACACAAAACCTTCCTGATCCTTATCAGTTTTTCCCCCTCCTAGCTTCCAAACTTCCACAGGAATACCATCTGTTCCTGAGGACTTTCCTGTGGATTGGTTATACATCACCATTTTTATCTCATCTTCTCCTATCCTGTTAGTAATTGAGCCTTATCTGCCTCTAACCTTGACATATCTTAATTTTCCATAAACATTTCCATGTATACCTTTTCTTGATTTCCATATTTGTCTGACTTTCATAAAATTTCTGAAATATTTCTAGTACCTCTACAGGATCTCTTGTTATCTTCCTTGTTATAGTTTCCCTAACCTTATTATTTATTTGTGGATTATTTTATTCTTTTATTAAACTTTTTTATCATGTGAATCCCTTGGCTATAGTGGAAGTTTTTGGCCATTACACCTCTATGGTGGCTGTTGGTGTTTGTAATTGTTGTAGGCAAGTTTTCACTTGTTGGTTTGAGTGCTTGTGGCTTCCTCATTTTGTGATTTTCTTGTTATAAGTTCCCTAAGCTTGGCAACAACCCCTTCTACTTTCTGTTGCCCAAGTCACTGTGCTAAAAGTGTTTGTGTTTTGGAGTTATTAGCAAAAACAGTTGTTTAACAGCAAACTTTCCAAACTCATGCATATTATTAAGGTAATCCCTTATTTTTTATTCACCATTTTACAATTGCTCCTCTTCATGTTCGGTGAGATTTCCCCCTATTCTGCAATACTTTAACATTTGTCACTCTCTCTAAAAATGTTTTTGTTATTACTGAAACATATATGTCTTTTATGTCTACCCTCTTTTAAACTCCACTTTAAATAACTCCTGAATAGTTTCTACTACCCATTCCTTAAATTCCGCTTGTGCAGGTTGGTCTTGGTCAATTCTTCCCCTCAAATGCACTGGAGTATGTTATACTGTACAATAGTGGATATTACTAAGTTGGTACATCCATAGTTGACACACGGGTGTTTGTTTCTAGCCCATCATCCACACCCAAACCACCCAGGCATGTAACTTGCTCATACTGGCAAACAAATGTCACCAAAATCTCCTTAGTCCCAATGAGGCATTTCTAGATGGGTTGTCCACCCCCACATCATGATGAAACTGTGATAATGTCCTGTGCTTTCTCCTTTGTATGGAGTTTCATTTCGGTAATATTCCATATGACCCACTGAAGGAATCTATTATGGCTGTCCACAGCATCCACAACTTATGCAATTTCCTGCCAAAGCTGGTCTGGATATTGAATGCCTGCAGTAGCCTGGTCAAGGAGGCAGATACAATACATGTAGAGGGCCTGCATCTGCCATTCATTTCTTGAGTAGTGAATTATTTCTTGAAATTCCTGAAATCTGTACTTGCACAACATTGAGTGAAGTTGTACAAGACAATGAAGAGGATTTATATTGTGCTAACAAAGACAACTTGCCATAGCAGTTATGTCAATAAGGCTATCTAGTGCCACTGCTTCTGAATTTTACTTTACTCATGTCATCTAAACACCTACACACTGGACAAGATGGAAAGTCAGCCTGTTAGTTTCACCTCCTCCACTGACCTTTAAGTAGGTCTCTTAAGACAGTATACAGATTGCTTTATTTTCCCAGATAATTAACTTAATTACTCAACACTAAGAATTCCATTGGGAGAGTTGTCAATACCCAATTAATTTTGAGGCTTCCCTCTCACCTAAAAACTTGCTCTGTGAGCTTCATATACTCCAGAAAAATCCTTAACTAATCACACCAAAATGTCTCATACTGAGGCTGTTAAACAATCACCACCAAAGCCTTTTGGAAGTAAAATTAAGTTTCAGCAAAAAATCACGCCACTCATGCACCTCATGTATACCTCCCACATAAGAGTCACCATGAGCAAAAACACTCCAAGTCTATTACTTTGAATCATAGCAGCAAGAGAATTCCAAAATCCACCCGCAAGGTTGGCCAAGGAGAGGGTTACAGAACTTTCAGGCACCACAATCTCTAATGTTACAAAGGTCCTATAATGCCCGTAACTCTTCACAAATGACTATGGCTTGTTAGTGATACATGCAAGAGTAAACAATTTGGGATGTAAAACCCTGAGAGACATGGAGAGAGGCAAGTCAGAACTTTCCATGCATGCTATAAATGCAGATAAAATACTAGTTCAGAATAGAATCTTTCCTTTACCTCACATTTCTGAACTCTGCTATTATACTCAAAATTTTTTCTTCCTCCCAGGCCTTCTTGGCTTTGCCCAGCAAATGTCAGGGATGTCTCCCATATAGTAACTCATGTGGAGTAAATCCTGCTGAGTCCTGAGACACCTTTCTAACAGCAAAAAGAAGGTAGACAAATAAATTATTCCAGTTCTTATCACCTTACTCTATAGCCATCTATAACATATATGTCAGTGTTTTATTTAAGTATTCCACTGACTCAGTGATTAGAGTGAACATTTAAGTTCTTAACTGTTTACTTTAAAGCACTGTCAAATCTAGTGCATTGCCCATGATAGAAGTGGGATTCCCAATTCTGTGACTATTTCTTCGTGTAGCTCTACCCTGGAGACAGACAGATCTTCGGCTACTGACCTAGCACTAACAATTTGCTGTGGCACCATTTCAGGAATCTTAATATTATATTTTCTAGAATGTATTGATAGCCATTACTAGACTTTACTAATAGGACTGTGACAATGTGAGGTATTGCCAGCAATGCCAGAAGAAATAGGGCAGTGGATGTGTAACATATGCCAGCACAGCTAGCTGGAATTTTGTAAAGAATTATATGTCATTTGTATATCAAACTGATTTGTACAGATGCTTGTGTTGAAAAAATGTACCAACAGTATGCCCTGATGGACAGAAAAAGAAATATATATGTATTAGTGTAACTGTTTAAAAGTATATGTTTTAACAGATAATACTGGAAGAGAACAGGTTAATCTCAATCCACCTAACTTTGAAAATAGTTTGAAATTAAATTACCTGCTTTGGCCATAGAGACTGTATCTTACAGTTCTCAATGCAGCCAGAGACAAAAGGTCTGTACTAGGAAGCTCTCTGCATTGTCTTTAGGGTGATCTGATTGCTACTCTGAATGGGTGGAGGTTTGAAATTGTTTTATGACTTCCAAGAGCTGCAGCAGATTTTAGCAAGGCTCTCTCTGTGTATATTATTGACACATATGTGCTAAATCCTGACAGCTTCCAGCCAAGGGGGTAGCATGGGAACCAGAAGTCAGAAGACCAGGTGTATGTGATGGCATTCTGTAATACATCACTAAAAATTATATTTTAATACTAGGTGAGACTGAAGTCTCATTGCAGTCTGTTTTTGGAACTTGGCACAGAAAGCTCTCTCACCCATTTCATCTTGCCTTGCTCTAGTAAGTAACCAGGGAATAATAATTCTTTAGATCAGTCAGGAAAGTACAGTAAGAATTAGTTAAGTATTGTTTTTCTGTATCTGTGTGAATCTATCCATCTGTGTTATTTTAATATTTCCTGTGATTGAAACTCTGGTGTTTACTGTAAATAGATATTTAGTATTCTTTATGTTATTTTCTTATTTATTATTAAATATATTTAAAATTGTCATTGTGGCTGGTCTTTTAGAGAATATTTTAATCTCCAAGTACCAATATTTATTTGGTAACAGCTCTGACCACTCCTGAAAGCCTTGCTGTTGATCAAACTACTATTTGTATTAATATTAATTCACTCAATATAATTGGGTAACCTTGCAAGAGCCTTAGAGTAGCTGGTTTTGGAGTATCGGGTGGAAGTGTAACTACCTTATAGTCTGGGCAAAAGGGGGCATAGTCAGTAAATCTGTGTCAACCTTTCTCAGGTATGTGGGTGTGTGGTGAAAATCAAATAAGAGTGTGTGTGGCAACTGTTTGGAGCAGGGACACACAGCACTGGTTTCGAGACAGAGTACTGGAGAGCCTGGCTTGGACACTTGGTTGAGGTCTCAACTCCATAGTTGTGCCAGTGGGGAGTTTTACTGGGGAACTGGAGGGACACAGATAGAGAAATCCAGACACCAGATGGAGTGTGTTTCTTGTGTGTTCTTAAGGGAAATTGTACTTGATGCAGAGAGCTGCATATGGAAATACTGGGTGTATCCGTTTTTGTTCCAAGTGAATGCCCCTCTCCAGTGCCAGTGGTGAAGATTCAGGCTCCTTGATTACTGGCCCAGAGTGGGGACTTCACAAGGATTACAAGATCTACGCCTGTCTACTCAAATAGGATCTCCATAATAGGGATATGTATCAGTGGACCTTTGGACCAAGGATGTGGTGCAGGTTTTGACATTCTAGACATGCACAGAAACTCTCAACATCTTTTATTATACCAAGCCAAATACCTCTCAAATTTTATCTCCAGAGTTTTGGGAAAAGCAAAAAATAATTAAGGAAAAGGCCCCAACTTATGAAAACTTTTAAAGTGCTGCTAGAATCAATTTAGAACTTCTCAACACTTTAAAAACAAATTGCGGATATCCCTCCAAACTATGGACAGTTGAGAAGTAGTCATATTTTGGGAGCACACTGGAGGATTGAATATGTACCAATTTCATTACCACTGTTTTAAAAGGTTTGGAGTCAACAGTTGAAGTATTTCTTCAGTGTCCTTTTTCAGCCTGTACAAATCAATCTGGAAGCTTCCCTCTCACTTAAAATCTACCACTAATTCATTCTTCAACTCAAAATATGGGCAGGGGATAAAAACATACAGCTGTGTAAATAACAGTACAGGTTCTAATAGATCACTGCTGCAGTAGTGTAAACTATATAGGGCTTATCCCATGCACCAGCCAGCTTTATCAGAGCTTTGGATACTTTCCATGTACTAGCAACTGCCAGGAGCTCACACAAAGCTCCATATAAAAGGCAGTTTGACTACCAAAAGCTTTAGAACATTTTTTTTCCTAGGAGGGTGGCAAGAGCCAAAAAACTTGTCCTGGGAAAAAGTCTATATACAAAAAAAGGTGAAAAATAGTTGCACGTATACAGCAACAAGAAAAAGAAATCCAGCAATAAATGGGGACCGGGGGGTGTCTACTGCAGTGGAGCTTTTCTCCCTGGGTCTCCACTGAAAATGGGCACTTTCTGTCCCATTTAAAGTTTCCCAGTAAACAAATTTCAAGTAAAATAATAAATAAAGTGATGATCTATTAGAACATCTACTGCTATGGTAAAAAATAAATAAATCCACAATAGAAAACCAGGAAAACTAAGATAGGCAACACAGTGTCAAACTCTGAAACTAGTTTAATGATAAACAAAACAAAATAAAGTAAAATACAGTAAAAAAGAAGTACTAAGCGCTTTCACCCGTACATATTCTGGGCATCATCAGAGTACTAAATGATTCATTTACCGACGTCCATATTTATACAATTGTTAATTAATAAATTAGCAATTTGATGATATTGGTTACAGCACAACGCCTAACCAGCAACTTTTTAAAGTGAAATTTCCATAACATACAGACATAGGAACTTGCTAAAATATATCAGTATAAACTTATATAAATATATATATATATATATATATATATCTATATAAATATATATATATATATATATATATATATATATATATATATATATATATATATATAGTATAATACTAAAACACACTACATGTATATTACTATATTTTTAAATAAAATCCTAAAAAATATATAGTAAATAACTAAAAACATTGTATATTGAATATACACAGACTTATAGGTACATCCTATATACAATTTTTTGATAAAAATTACATGAAAATACTATAGCATAAAAACTTGTGCATAAAAGCTTGTGTTATGCTAAATAAACAGATTAATTATTTTCTAGTCCAAATACATAACAAAAATCAACTGTTAGTTGTTAATAGTTACTAAAAAAAAAAATTATATATATAAAATGGTACAGTAGATGTTCAAGGTCCTAAAAACTAAATACTTTTATATGGTTAATAACCATTTAACTTAAATTGTTGTAGCCAAGATCAAATAAAGTGTGACTTGTATTTTATATATCTAGTTATAGATATGTGTTCATTGATACCCGGTGTGATGCTGGCATTTAATCTCAGTTGCCATAGGCATTCTTTTGCCTCCAGTAAAGTATTGTCATCACCTCCTTTGTTAGTATTGTGTAACTCTATAACAAAAAATAAAAATCTCTTAAAGTTATGACATTTTTGACTATGTGTATATAAGGAACTCGTAGTTTTTTCCTTTTTTATATCTCTAATATGTTCAACTATACGTTCCCTCAACTTTCTAATAGTTTTTCCTACATAGTATGCTGAACAAGATGAACAAGTAGCCAAATACACAACCATTTTAGTGTTACAGTTGCAGTATCCAGGACATCCGATTGTTTTCCCATAGTTATGTGTAGCAACATAAGGTCCATCATTAATGTATTTACAAGTCCTACATGTGCCACATTTGCTCATCCTTGACATTTTATACACATCCTTATTAGTACTTGTCTCAAAAAGCTCTTTCAGGTTCATACCCCTGCTATAAGTAACCTTAGGGTAACTACCTATGATGTCTGTTAATTCAGCCTTGTTCATAAAAACAATGGTCCAGGTCTCTCGCAAAATGTTGACTATATTAAATGATGTTTCAATGTAAGGTAATATAAGAGTGTCCTTTCTAATCTTATTATTACTTTTAACTGTAACATTGTCAAATCCAAATTTAATTATAGGTTTGTATAGATGGTTTCTTTTAGTATAAATCTCATTTCTAACGTTACTTAGAAGTTCGTGGGGATATCCCCTGTCTGAAAACATATTAGAAAGTTTCTCAATCTCCAAGTGAAATAACATATCATCACTTATAATTCGTGAGAGTCTAACCATCTGTCCTTTAACCAAATTCTTTTTTTTGGTAATAAGGATGGCAACTGTCGAAATGCAGAAATGAATTAGAATAAGTTTTTTTTCTAAATATGTTTGATTCTATCACACCATCACTAGTGTAGAATAATATGTCCAGATATTCACAATTATTCTCAAAAGTTTTACTGGTAAAATTTAGAAAAGTTGATGTTGTTGTTAGAAAATTTTCAAATTCTAGTAATTCTTCTCTATTACCTTTCCAGAAAATGAGAATACCATTCGGGTATCTCAGATATAAAGCAATGTTTGGCCAATAACTAGATGTAAAAATATGCTGTGTTTCCCAAAGGGCTAACACTAAATTGGCTTAAATAGGAGCACATCTAGCTCCCATGGCCTCCCCTGTGCTTTGTCTAAAGTATTCACCATTAATGTAAATGTAATTGTTTTCAAGTACTATTTCCATCATTTCCACCAAACGTTTGCATTTTCCAGTGTGCATACCACTAAAGTTCAATAAACTGGCCTCGAACATTTCTAAACCTAGTTTGTGTGGTATAACAGTGAACAAATTAGCAATACCAATGGTGACCATAATCATGTCGGGATTAATGTCAACTAAATGTTCTCTTACTTTGTGTAGGCAATGCCATGAGTCCTTCAATATATGTGGTAGGTGATTTAACGTCTCTTTGCATTGAACATCTATAAATGAGGCTATTGCCTCAGTTTTGGACCCCTTGGCAGATACTATAGGCCTAAACGGTGGATTGTTGGTATCCTTATGTATCTTAGGAATACCAAAGATGGATGGAGTAATAGGATACTCGACTGTTAAATTATCATGTTCTTCTTTACTAATAACTCCATCCATCAAAAATTCGTATAATTGCCAATCCACTTTAGCATATGCCCTATACATCTTGTGTTTAGACACTTTTTCATAAGTGCTATTGTCGCTCAAAATAACAGTCATTTTGTTCAAATAATCAGTTTTAGACATAATAACAACTCCACCTCCCTTGTCAGGTTTCATAACCCTATATTTGTCAGTCATGGTCAGTTCCCTAAGACAAAATTTTTCAACTGGGGTAAGATTCTCAGATGTAGTTTTTTCTTTCTTCAATACTCTTCTTATCTGAGTCTCACATAACTTTTCAAATAAATAAATTATAGGGTTCTGTGGAGGTATAAATGTACTACTCCTTTTAAGTCTAAAGTTACTTGTGTCTGTTTGGATACCTTTGTTGTTAGCAAAGAGCATATTTAAATTCAACAATCTTGTATATAATTTTAAATTAATTAAAATCCTTCCTATGTCGTTTTTAAAAGATGGGACATAAGTAAAACCTTTCTTAAAAAGAGTAACGTAACTGGGACTGAAATTGGTGTCAGTAAAATTGTACAAGTTAAAGCCTCCATCCACAATAATAGAACAATAGCCTCCATTGAGGTCTGTGTTTGTCTCATGTTTAAACCCGGTGTCATTTAATATCACTTCTGAACAATCATCATGGCTAAAAAACGTGAATTTAGTTTCTTTAATGCTATCAGTACTGAGATCTGTATAACAATGTGACACATTGTCAAATTTAAATTGTATTGTGTTGTGATGGCTTGTATTTATCTGTGCCATGAGTTCATCCTGTGTGTTGATGTGTTGTAATACTGATTCTGTTGATATTGCTGACTGCGATATCGGTTTCGTATCCGTTCCGACCTTCTCAGTGTTGCCTCCTCTAAAAAAAAACCCTTCCCCATCATCGTGAACAAAATTGTCTTGTCTAAACCTCTGTTGTTTACTAGGGTTAGTAATGAAAGAATTGTGTTTATCCCTAGTACCTGTACCTGTCTCAGCTAACTTAACTGAACGCTTCATATTTTTAAATTCTTTAAAATGTGCGTAAACTCTCTTGTTTTTGTAATCATTAGTATCCCTTATCAGTTTTTGATTTTTTTATTTCTAACCCTTTGTTAGTGAGCTTGTCCATGTCTTTGATAATACTGTCAAAGCGAAACTTGTTGAACTCAAGCAACAAATCTTGGTGTATATTTTTGTTTAACATAATCAATTGTTCATTTAGAATCGCAAGTTTACTATTATTGTTACATATTATCAACTTCATTAAGTCAATACCTGTTCTCTCGAACAGTTGTAAAAGTTCATCAAAAAGTTCAGTACCATCCACAAACCCGAAAGGAAGTTTAAACATCCACAAGCCGGTAAATGAATCATTTAGTACTCTGATGATGCCCAGAATATGTACGGGTGAAAGCACTTAGTACTTCTTTTTTACTGTATTTTACTTTATTTTGTTTTATCATTAAACTAGTTTCAGTGTTTGACACTGTGTTGCCTATCTTAGTTTTACTGCTATGGTAAGTTTATTAACATAACTGCAGTATGTTTAGTACACAGACCACAGCTGCAGTAGCCTAAGTTATATGGGTAGATTACCACAGCTTAGTCAGGAAAAGAAAAATGGTGGAGGACAATGACTAAGACACCAGGAGCCTTTGGAGAATGATCCTAGGAGAGCATGTCCTGAACCTAAAAAAAAAAGAATCCAGTTTGTAGTGCTTTTTAAAAGTATGTATAGCTAAGTTGCAGCCTCACTGATGCCCTACACCCTTAAATCCTGAGAAAGTCACTTGCAGATGCTTGACTCTGTCTGGAGGAACTCATGAGGAACTGTTGAAACATCTCTTCTTTGTCCACCCTTTTCCAAAAAGCCACCAAAGAAACCAAAGCGATTGTAGAATGGGCTGTATCCCTGCCTGTAAGTGGCTTAATGTGGTGAGTATAACAAAAAGTAATGGCATGAGATAACCACCTAGAAATATCAAGTTTTGTTACAAGTTCCTTCCTGAAAGGCCAAATTTTGTTTCGGTAGTATTGGAACTATCTGTGTACATCCAGAGAGTGAAAACTCCTCTCTACCTTACTCTTTACTCAGGAAAGGAGACTGTGAGATTAGTAGTCTGTCCTAAAGTAAAGTCTGAGATGACATTAGGCAAAAAGGTATTTTTTTTCTTTCAAAGAAATTCTGTCCTTATAAATAATGAGGTAGGGCTGAGTCATAAGTGCCCGAAATTCATCTCAGAGTCAGAGCAATGAATAGAACAGTCTTCCATGTTAAGAATCTCATAGCAACACAATGAGCTGGTACAAATAGGGACAGAATAAGCTTTTCAAGCACAAAATTAAGATCCTAAGGAGGTGACACCCATTTCCTTAGATGGACAAGCATTTAAACCCCTTTCAAAAACTGCTTAACTTAAATATTTATTTTTTTAAATTTATTTAACATTTGTTTACTGGGAAAGTCCGACTTGGAATGAAGACTGGGGAGAAACACTCCAGACACGTCTTTGAATTGTAGGAGGAAACTGGAGCACCCAGAGGAAACCCACATGAATGCAGAGAGGACATGCAGACTCCACACAGAAGGCACCCCAGCCAAGAATCAAACCAGAGAACCTCTTGCTGTAAGGCAACAGTGTTAGCGCTGCACTACTGCACCATCCATATTATTAGAAAGGGGAGAAATCAAAGGGCAGATAAGCAGAAATGGCTGACAAATGTACCTTAGAGTATGACTGGCCATTGGATAGTAATTCACACAAATAATGAAGAAAGTGAGGCAGCTGGACCTGAAGAGGGTATTGGTTCTTTGACCGGCACCAACTAGAAAATCTTTCTCACTTAACACAAGTATGGTTTTCTATTAGCAGGTTTTCTAGCCTACTTTAGTAACTATTGCATAAACACAGAAAAAAGTGCCTAAAGGTATCAAAATTCTAGCATCCACGGAGTTAGATGAAAAGTTTCACGACTGGGGTGCATCAGACACCCCTCCTCCCCCCCCCATCTTGTGTGAGTAAATCCAGTCTGTGGGGAAGCTTGTGTTAACAAACCAACAGAAACGTAAAGAAACAAGTAAAAAATCCAATAAGAGGCCCCTTGTCAGAAAAAACAGATCCACTGGAAACCTTAACGCAATTTATTAAATCGTAAAATAAGCGTTTTCGCTACAGTTGTATGTAGCTTCATCAGAGGTGAAATAATGTATAGATAAAAAACGCTACATAAGTATCCAAAAAACCGGGAAATGACATTATTCAATTTCCTGTAGTTCAAATTTGTTACATGTGTTGTTAAGTCAACTAGCGCCCCTGCGCTTAAATTCTGCAACTACTTTTGAACGTTTTATGAAAAACCAGCTCACATAGAAGGATTAACAAGTAAAATTGAACTAAAAACATTTAAGGAAATTATTAAAAACAATAACATTATTAATAATATACATATAAAATACATATGAAATACATCCTTAGCACCTAAGGTATTTTTAACTAAAAATCATAAGGAACCATTCATGTTGCCAAAGTTACCTGCCAGGGCATTAAGGTACAAAATACATATATTCTAGTAATTATACCCTCACTACCTTTAATGAAGTGCATATTTTTCTTTTTTTCTTTCTTACCAAGTTAAGCCTATCCTAGCCATGTAAATACATCCGGGAGAAAAAATAATGTATGTAGATGTCTGTGCCCAATTGTTTTGTTTTATCTCAAATAACTCCTTAACTTTAATACAGGTGTGATGTTACAGTTGTTATTAAGTCCTGGATGCCTGAACGCATCCAGTCGTAACTGCCATTCTAGCTCCCTATTTTCCAGAATCAATGGGAATGGGCCACCCCTGATCTTCACTGGCACGTGGTCAATGGCCATGAAAGAGAAATCATGGCCTGGATTAAATTCAACATGTTTTGCCAAGGCGTTATCGTTCTTACTATTCCTAATAGCATACAAATGCTCATACATACGGTCCCGGACCCTACGGTCCGTCTTTCCGATGTAAAACGCCTTGCAACAATTACACATCGCTATATATATAATGGACCTGCTCTCACAATTTAGTGGAAAGCGGATCAGATATTTTTTATCCCTAACGGTAAAGGTTTCACCTATTTTGACCTTGTCACAATACTTACAAAAGCCACATTGCTGCATCCCACTCTTTTTGTTGAATACATATTGTGATGTATCCCTTTGTAACAATTCTTTGAGATTGGTAGACCTTCTGAAGATGATCCTAGGAATACTACCTAGTTTATCCACCAAATAAGAATTTGAATTAATGAGATGCCAGTTTTTACGAATTATGGCTGAAATTCCTTTAGAATTTCTGCTAAACGTAGTTATGAAACTTAAACCAAAATCACTTTCATTTGTAATAGACATAACTGCGTCAGTATCCTCATTATTCAAATTAAACCCTACCAGTTCAATATCAGTGTGGTTATCAGTCTGATCAAGAGTGGTTTGCATTAATAAGGGTTTGTAGAAACCATTGAGTCTTTTATTAGTGACTTCCTCAATTAAATCATACAACAGTTGGTCAGGGTACCCTCTATTCTTGAACATTTCCTTCAACAGTTCACATTCTATGGTAAAATCTGTCAAGGTACTGCACATTCTCCCTGCCCTCACCAGTTGCCCCTTCACAATCGACCGTTTCTGTTTGTATGGGTGGAAACTGGTGAAGTGCAGGAAGGAGTTGCAGTAAGTGCTCTTTCTAAACACTGTTGATGTCAAGATGCTGTTATTGTGGTCCTTAGTCAATTTAACATCGAGGTAGTCTATTTCCTTCTCAGAAAATTTAAATGTAAATTTCAAAAACTCAGTTGTTGTATTTAAAGTTTCAACAAATTTTGCAGCATCGGTTTTCAGACCCTTGAATAATATAAAAATATCGTCAAGGAATCTGGTATAGCATGCGACAGGTTCCATAAGGCCCACCATTTTCCTTAAAATGTTGGCCTCCCAATAGCCCATTACGTAGTTGGCCACACTAGCCCCACAAGGAGAGCCCATTGCCACTCCTCGTTTTTGGAGAAAATATTCTCCATTAAATATAAAATAGTTTGTCGTCAAGACAACATCAAGCAGTTCAGTTACTAAATCAACTTCCAATCTAGAAGCCCCATATTCCTGGAGTGACAAACCTATCCATTCCACCGCCTCTTGATGCGGTATAGAAGTGTATAGGTCTACCACATCTATAGTAAGGAAGTTATTCTCACAGTTGTATGGGATAGCACTGATGTTTTCAAGAAAAGTCCAGGAGTCTTTACATATGCTAGGTATGGTTTTGATATATTTATCTAATATGCTGGTGATAAGTTTGGAGCAAGGGTATGTAATGGATGACCTACCGTCGATCAAAGCCCTCATAGGGGGGTTTTTTACATCTTTGTGAATCTTGGGGATTCCAAGCATGACAGGAATTTTAGGTAGATTTATATCTATATAGTTATACAACTCACTGTCAATTTTTCCTAAAAGGAACAAATCCCTAAAGTATCCCCTGATTTTATGGTACTGTCCATTCACCTCACTTATAGACGCCTTAGTATAAGCATTGGTGTTCAACACTTTAGTCATCTTCTCATTATAGGAGGTGTTGTCTAGTATCACCAATCCCCCACCTTTATCGGGTTTAATCAAACGTACAGGTAGACGGCAAAGGTCATCAAGTAATGTAGCTTGTTCCTTAGTGATATTAAAATCACTCCTGTTTTCAATATTATTTTTATTATCTGCTAGGAACCTAAAGTCCACCTCACATGTATTCTCAAATAATTGAAGTACTGTATGTAACGGTGGATTAAAAACACTAGTCAGTTTCAATACTGGTAAATTACCATCACTACCACCTGCAATAACTCTGTTTATGTCAAGTTGTTGACTAAACAGTAGTTTCAAGTTTAATTTCCTCACGAAACATTTTAGATCTACTATTTCTCTGCTGATACTCCCAGATCTACTGGGGACAAAAGAATTGCCAAGTGCTAGCAATTCAATTAATTGTCCATCTAGGGCAATGTCAGAGAAGTTGTAGATCTTAAAGTCCCCCTTCTTATTAGTTAGTATAATTGGTTTTTCATTTTCTACAGGTACATTTAATGTGTTCAATAATAGGGGGTCTTCAGTTACCGGTTGAATCAGTTCTTTCTCCTGTTCGTGTAAGGCCTGCTGTTGCGTTGCCCTAAAAAAATGTCATTATTAGACTTGCCTTTTCCATTATTAAAGTTTGACCTCTGTTGGTTACCATTAGGACCTTCATTGTTCCTATTGAAGCCCTTTATTCTATTGCTACGTCTGGGTCCAGTACTAGCCTGACCCTCAGTGCCTTCCTCTACAATATCTTCCAGACTGTTGTTATCATCCACAACCTCAAAATTCTGAGTGTTAATAGTGTGGTTTTGCATAGTTGTATTGGGCACTGACAATTTAGGGTAGGCACTATTGTTAAGATAGGCCGTCCTGTCTCTCACCAGTTTTTTATTTTTGTTTACCTTCAATTTTAATAACAAAGTGTCAATACTCGTTAGTATACGCCCATAATCAAACATATCTGGAAAAGTCCAAGTTGGTTTTAATGTCATTGTCCAAACCATTAATCTCTTCCATTAATGAGTCAATTTTTAAGGCATAATGTTTGATTATCAGTTCAAGGAGTTGACCTTGCCGTTGGAAAAGTGCCTCTAACTCATTATAAAAGGCCCTGTCGACCAAAAGGCCTGAAGGTGCAAAACTGTTCCGCAACCCCTTTGGAATTAAGTTCTCGGCCACGCATTGCCTAAAGTAGGCTGACTCCAGTTGTAATTTTTTTAATTTAAGAAGTTTCTCATCAAACACCTTTAATTTGTCAGCTAAGCTCTCATTTACAGCATTTACATCAGCATTAATATTTTGCGTACCTTGCTGACCAAAAGAAAAGTGGTTTGTATTTAGAAGCCAGTCATTTAGGTTAGGAACGCCAGAATTTACGACTTCCGCTCCATTGTGTGGAAGTGCCCCTGTAATAGCCTCTTGCGTTAGATGAAAAGTTTCACGACTGAGGTGCATCAGACACCCCTCCTCCCCCCCCCATCTTGTGTGAGTAAATCCAGTCTGTGGGGAAGCTTTTGTTAATTGACCTCAGTCAAATTTAAAAGAAGAGAGAACATTATCTACTTGAGATGTTGCCCACAGTTTGGGTCAATTCTTGGAAGATGAAGTTTCCATTCATGGGAGGCCTGCACTTGTCTTGCTGAACTTTTCTGCAATAAGATTTTGCTCTGATGAAATGTATGAAGTCTGAAGAGTCAGACTAAGCTGAATTGACACCTCCCAGGTTATCATAGTCAGTCTGCAAAAAGGGTAAGATCGAACATCCCCTGTTTGAGTACCACATCACTGTGGTGTTGTCTGTGTACATTTGCAGAGGTCCTGGGTATCAGAGATAAATCAAACTAACATACTTCTCAATCTCTTACAGCAAGAACTCCTGACAAAGACCCCAAAAAGGGACAATTTTCAAATATTGCTCTTACAAACATAAAGTTGACAGAATAACAATTTTTGCATTAGTATGAATTTTCTGAAAGGCACGAGATCTGAAACTCAAATGTCCATTATTATTTTCTAACTTCAGTCTTTAATGATTTGCCACTAATTTGACAGAAAACCACAATTTTATGAAAAATGGACCAAAAACATGAAGCAAAAATCTGGACATTTTACGAAAATCTGTACAGTTGAGAGGTATGCACACTAATGATTGCCAGCATCTCTCTGACATTTATGTGCCTGTCAGTCTACATTACATACAGCCTGCATTTTTACTCCTTTTGAAACTGCTCCCCATGCCAGATCTGAAAGATCTGTGGTGACTGACTGGATGGGGTTTGAAGGGAGAAGCCTGGTCAGATGTGATCATATCCTTCCCCAGTGCTGGTTCCTGCGGTAGTGCTGCTTGTTTCGCCTCCCAGTAGGTTTTGAACAAAGGGTTAGCATGATATAACTAAGGTTCCTCACTCCAGAAGCTCCCTCCCTGCCTCTAAAACAAAAGGAATATCTCCTGCAATACCTCTGACGTTACCCTGGAGCTTTACCGGCTAGATTGAGCCAATAGAACTACTGTGAAGACTCCCCAAAAGTAAACTTTGTGAATGTAGGTAGCCTTAAACCAACTACTGCAACTGTAACTACCTACTTACAACTTATATATACTTGTCTGACTTCCCATGTAAGTGATTCAGCAGCCTACCGCAGACCAAAAGAAAATACTCTCCCCCTCCAGGTCAACTTTGTCCTAGATATTTTCACAGTGAACATTTAAGTGACCTGCTCACCTTTCCTGTCTGCTTTCTTCATATTACCACTAGGTGGCAGCACCTACCAACCAAAAGACGGTACAACATTAATCTTACTTTGGCTTCATTTCTATGAAACTGACTAAACAGCTCAATACCCAGTTTTACACTGTCAAAAAGCTAGTAATAAACCTCCCCTGTAAAACTCACAATAATTGAATTAAAGCATCATTTAACTTCCTGTAAATTATTCTCCCTTATATGGTTTTACATTGAATTACCTGCTCACCTTACTATTTAATCGGCAGTGGCTGATACTTTTTTGCTGATGATTTTCTTTTCTCCTTACTCTTCCCTGCTTTGTTCACCCTATGGGCTCACTCCGCTCCCCTACCCCAATTCCCACCCACCCCCACTACATCTAGATTTATACCCACCTAACCACTCCTACTTCCTCTCCATTTACTGAACTCCACCCCTTTAAACACTTTCTCTTCCTACTCCCTCCCCCCTCCCACCATCCACTCACTACATATTTCCCTTCCACCTTACTCAACACCATATATTGCTTCAAAGCCTCAACATGCTTACAAAATATACATCCTCCTCAATTCAACTACTACTTTTTCTGAACCTCACTTACATCCACTACCTTAGCCAGCCCAACCCCATAACCCACACACCACTCCTACATACAACCAGCTCACTCCCCACATCACACACACACACTCATTTATCTCAATATCCCCTGCCCTATATCCCATCAACAACAATCTGTTTTCACTACAAACTAATCACGCCTTATAAAACCTCCAGTCCCACTCTATTCTCCAAATCCCTCACAAATCTTACAACACACATCACACAAACAAAACAATCCAAATACCTCTACTACATAATCCAACTTCTAACAACCATACTTTTATCTGGAGATATACGCCCTAACCCTGGCCCAAACACCTCTTCCTCTACATCTAAATCCATCATACTAGCATATCTTAATGCCCAAAGCATAGCTAACAAAATTCCCAACCTGCATGCCTGGCTACTCCACAACAAACCTGACATCACAGCCATATCTGAAACATGGTTAAAACCTCATATAAAAGATGCAGAAGTAGTACCACCTAATTACTCCATCATCAGAAAAAAGAGCCCACAAAAAGGGTGGTGGAGTAGCTCTACTCTACTCATCCTCCCTATGCATTACTCCCTCTAATAAACCCATCCCCCACTTCGCCAACACAGAATTAATAATAGCTCTATTTCAGTTAAATAAACACAAACACATATGTATAGCCTCCCTTTACATTGCCACTGGAGACAATATCTCAGTACTTGAATATATCCTCTCCTGGCTTTCTACCAATATCAGTAATGAAACTATTATCATGGGAGACCCAAACATTAATCGGTCCTCCATTCAGCTCCCTGCACACTCGCTAAACATCAACCTATATAACTACTCTCAACTCATCAACTCCACTACCAGGCCCTCTAAAGACTTTGCCATTGGCAGCATCCTAGACTGGATCTTAGTCTCTCACCCCCACTACTACCCTGATAGTGGAACTCTTCCTGACTTCCTCAGCGACCACCTTCCCATCTTTGCTAGGCGTCTTCCATCTCCCCTACAAGTAACTCATAATTACATCAGTACTCGATGCCAAAGAAACTTCAACCCAAAAGCCTTCTCTGACTCCCTAAAAATCACTTAACTGGTACCCTCTAAAAACTCTACCCCTGGAAAATGCAACTGCACACTTTAATGCAACTTTCCTAAAACTACTAGATAGTCATGCTCCCATAAAAACCAAACAAATAACAAACAGAACTACTAGATAGTCATGCTCCCATAAAAACCAAAAGAATAACAAACAGAACCACCCCCTGGCTAACAAAAAAACACACTAACTGCCATGTGACTTAGAGATAAAGTCTGGGCACATTACCAAAGGAACAAAACTCCCTCTACCCTCTGAGTACAAAACTCTTCGCAACTCAGTTAAAAAGCATATCACAGCAGACCGCCAATGTTACTTCTCCTTACTTCAAAGCAACCATAAAACCAATCCACAAAAGTTCTGGAAAGGTATCACTACCCTCCTAAAACCTGGCACAACTGAAAACCCAAGCTCAGGCCCAAATGTACAAGACATAGCTCTAGCCACCCAATTCAATTATTTTTTCATAAACTCTATTTCCAAACTAACTGCTTCCTTCTCTAATAACACTCCACCTCCTACTTCCGCATCTCCTCTCCCATCACCCCCTCCACCTCCAGTCTCTCATTCCCCATCCTCTCAACCCTCACCATTCTCCATAAAACCCATCCCTACTTCTACCATAAAAAACTCTTGCAGAAGCCAAAACCATGCACCAATGCCCCCGATAACATTCCCTCATACTTCCTCAGCATTGCTGCTGAAGCCATTGCCTTCCCAATCAGCATCCTAATCACTCTATCCAAGAAGGTCTTGTTCCCCAACTCTGGAAAAAGGCTTTCATCATTCCCCTGCACAAAGGAGGCAACAATACTAATATCACCAACTTCTGGCCCATCGCCATCCACTCTCCCATCTCAAAACACCTACAGAAATGCATCCATCTTCAACTCCTTCCCTATCTCTTAAACAACAACTTATTAACTCCCACCTAACATGGATTCAGACCCAATCACAGCACTATGACTGCCCTCCTATCTTTCCTAGAAACTGTGAATAAAGCTAGAGATTCTGGCTTTACTGTATCTACCATCCTACTTGACCTCTCTAAGGCCTTTGACAATATCTCTCATAACCTTCTCCTTACTAAACTATCTAACCTTCATCTCTCAATTGGTTCACCAGCTACCTCTCCAACAGGCAACAAGCTATCAAATGGAAAAAAGCCACCTATTTCCTTAACACCCCCACAGGTGTCCCACAGGGTTCCATACTGGGTCCCCTCCTCTTCAATATATTCATTTTTTCCGCTCAATCCCATATGCAAACATTATTCAATATGCAGATGATTCTACAATCATCTGTGCTGTCTCATCCATCCAGACTCTCTTAAAGCTGACTCAAGATGCCTTCTCTTCCACAGAACAGTGGATGAAAGACAATCATCTAGCACTCAATGCGGCAAAAACCAAACGTATGATATTTACCCCTTCTAAAACCAACACCATTGATAGAAAACTATTCTCCATCACCAGCCAAAATAGTACACTTCTTGCACTGGTATCTGAAACCAAACTACTAGGAGTCCAGATCGATGACAAGCTTAAATTCAATTCGCATCTACAACTAAACATAAAAAAACCCACCAAAAACTTGGCATGCTCTACCGACACAATCGATACCTCACTACAGCTACTAAGCTCACTCTCTCTACTACATTTATCATACCTTCCCTCCTTTATGGTGCCCCTCTCCTAACAAACCTACAATCATCTCTCAAAACAAAACTGTCCTCTTGTTATAATAAAATTGCCAAATTTGCCACTAGCAACAAATCATCAACCCATCACTGTGCACCTCTCCACAAACTAAACTGGCTAGAGCTTCCCAACTACCTCTCCCTATACTCAGCTCACCTATGCACACAAACTCATTTTCCACCCCTCCCTCTCCTCTACCTTTAAAATGCACCACCCACAAAGGCTCCTAAGATCTAGCAATCAAAACCTAATAGAAGTGTACAAACCCCTTCGCCCCCCCAGGACAAAACCTCCTACCCTTTTCCCTAGCACGCCTATGGAACTCCCTCCCTCCATTCGTACCATCACTAGCCTCCCATCCTTTAAAAAATCCCTTCACTCACATCTAACATTCACATGGGAATGTTCCTGCTCCCACCCCTCATAGTCTATTCTCCACTTCCTACAGCCATCTATCTCATATATTCCAGACAACAACTTCATATTTGCATCTAGCAAATTCTAAGCCTACTGCAATTAGCTTATTATCCTCTAATCCTACTATTTCATCTTAAGAAACCGTATATTTACTAGAGCAATGTTCTTCTTCTACTAAATGTAACAAAAAAAAATAAATAAATAACCTCAGTAATTTTTTTGTCTTAGAACCAGAAATAGTTAAATTGTAAATTGCTGTAATCTTTGTGTTGGAGCTTTTCTCCCCAGGACTCCATTGAAAATGGGTTATTTTGGTCCAATGGACTATCCTGGTTAACCAACTGCAAATAAATAAAATAATAGAAAAACTGGATTGCAAGCTATCTGGTCTACCCACCATTTCAGCTCCCACTTTACAAACCCCAGAACTGGAACCTGAACAGTCAAAGGGTGTAGATACATCCAGAATGATCTGAGGTACCACTGCATTTTCCTCATGTGTAATCTAGCAAAGGGTGGGATGGGTTTCATTGATGCCTCATACCTCAGTATCCTGAGAAACTCCCTTACAAAAGCTGAAGTCCAGATGGAGAAACTCACAAAAAATATGCTGAAACTTCTCTGATTTGTCTGGAGGACAAAAAGTTCTTCCCAAGGCAGAGTCCAGTGAATACCTCAAGGACTTCTTTCTGTAGGAAGGGATGAGGAAAATACTTATGTAAGTTGATTTGAAAACCCATATTGAGTAGAAATTCCTGAAGAGTTGCTAGAGAGTCTTGGTGGCTGGAAAAAGTCTCCAATATTTAAGGCAATCATACAATATTTCTCTACAGCTGGCAATATAGGAGGAAAAGGAGTAGCCTTAGGCATGAGCAACAGTATCAAATCATAATACATTTCTGTAGCAGAGGAATCTTATTCTGGTCCTACTGAAAAATCTCTTTCATGTTAGATTTCCCAGCTGATGAAAGTTCTTTCGTTAACATTATACCTGAGGTTATACCTTCACTAGAATCCAAATGCACAGACTGAGTAGAACCCCCTGACTTACAGCCCTCTTCCTGCAAGGTCTACTCTTCTGACTGAAAACTCCTGTCAGAATAAGAGGGACAGAAGGCAAGGGAAAAGCACAAATAAGTTCCTTGTCAAATCTGACTACATCTATCTTGTGCATGCAAATAAATAGAAGACTGGAAATTTTTCTCACTAAGCACATACTCCTTAAAAAAATCTGACCCTTATGCATACTGGACCCAATTAGCACATCCCTATCACATCCAAGTGAAGACCCTTCACCTGCCCTTCCCCTGACACAGACAAAAGTGACTCTTCCTTGTCTGCCAAAGGCATCCTTACAGCCACATTTGCCAGTCTTTGGTGGCTTGCAGGGTTACACTAGGAGTAGGGGGAAGGATGGTGATCTGAGGAACAACCAACAGCCACAGCAGTCACCCACCAGTGGCTGAGGCAACATTGGAGCTGGTCTAACCCCAAGACTCCTTAACAAGTTTCTTCTTTTTGCATGCAGGGGAAAGCGCATCTGCAGAGACCAAAGGCTGCTCCACCAGTAATCTGAAAAAGTGAGAAAAGACAGTAGTATAGCTATGCAAGTCGGTAAAGTGACTAGAAGAAAAGAAGTGATTCTGAGGTAAACCCACAAGCATAATATCCTGTCCAAAACACGCACACACACAGAAAAAGATTAAAACCTGAATAAATTTTTAGTAAAAATAAAAACTTTTCCTTGTGAAAGGTTTACACAAGCATCAGTTCAAACATGCAAAGACAGTCCAAAACCATATGTATCACAGTAAAAGATAAATTATCTGGCAGGAAAAAAAAAAAGTAAACTACAAGTTTTCCTCATAAAACAGGAAGGCTTTTCCCAACAGGGACTTGTCTGCCAGTATTTTGAAGGAATGCTAGCCGACTGACAGATTTACAGGGACAGTCAAAGAAGCACTAACTTTGAAAGCAAAAAACTCCTTTAGCTTTTGCAGCTCCAGCTCCCTTTTATATGGACATCAGTATGAGCCCTTGGTAGCTGGAATGCTTGGAAGGCTTGCAAATCTTCAATAAGCTGTCTGCTGCAGGGTTTAAGACCAATATTGCTTAGGCTACTGCAATGGTGAATATCTATCTTATGCATGTGTTTCTTCTTCTACTCTGGATAGGTGTGTGTTTCTTCTTCTACTCTGGACAGGTCTTCTCTTGCTTTGCATTCTCTAGTGCAGAAATACTAGTATAAGTCTTTCTTCTCCTATTTTTCATTAGAAACAGCAACTCATGGCAATGATTTTCTTCTATTCATGTCAGGAAGTTCCTTACGTTTTACTTCAGTAACTTGTGTATCTAAACACCTGAGCCCCGTTTCTGACTAGCCCTCTGTTTTGACCTTACAGAAGAAAACCTAGGACTCTGTTCAGATTCTCTTTCTTTTCTTAAGCAGTTTGTAACTAAAGGTTTCTCTCTCAACCTCTAAACAAGCATTCTTAATTTCTTTAGTAGCTGGAATATTTTGCAGAGGTTCTGCATTATGCAATATGGGTTCTTCCCTATCAAATTATGTATTTTTTTTCACTAACATAACAACTGTTTTTTTTCTGGAAATACACAGATCCTTGTCTGTCAGTTTATATGATTTCTTTCATTAACTATGTTAAAATTGGAGTCTGAGTAACAAAGGTTACATAGGATTAAAGTGGCAAAGGAGGATATAAACTGGTTAGTAACTGCATGAAGTTACTAAGGCTCCAATGGTGGTGCTACAAAGAAAACATAGCTTTTACTGAATTCCTCTACATTACTGGGTTGCCAAAGAAGTGACAGATCTGTGTCTCGCCTAGGGGTTGCATGCCAACATTTCTGGTTTACATTTTGTTACCAGTAACACTCTTTAATCATTATTCCCATTTACAGTATAGCATATATAATTCAGTTCTCCCTGATAAAGTGGATATTGTTACAAGCTCAAGATTAAAATTATGCTGCACTGTGCATTTTCAGTGATATAAAGAGAAATTGCAACCCATACTCAATGCAACTGCCATCAAGCCAGTTTTCAGCGGAGTAACCAAACTGCTCTCTGTTCCGAGGGGTAGCATAATAATTAAAGGTGTTTACCTTACAGACACAAGAAGGGAAGAGTTAAGACAGGCACTGGGTGACAGTGAATAGTTACTGAATAGCTGGGTAACTGCAGCAGAGCTAGTAAGGGAGATGGCTAGAAAGGTGCTTGGTGTGACATCTGGAAAGAGGAAGGAGGACAAGGAGACCTGGTGGTGGAATGAGGACATACAGGAAAGTATACAGAGAAAGAGGCTGGCGAAGAAGTGGGATTGTCAGAGAGATGAATAAAGTAGACATGAGTATAAGGAGATAAGGTGCATGGCAAAGAGAAAGGTAGCAAAGGCTAAGGATAAGGCGTATGAAAGGTTGGACACTAAGGAGGGAGAAAAGGACCTGTACCGATTGTCTAGACAGAGGGACCGAGCTAAGAAAGATGTGCAGCAGGTAAGGGTGATAAAGGATAATGAGGGAAACGTACTCATAAGTGAAGAGAGTGTGTTGAGCAGATGGAAAGAGTACTTTGAGGGGCTGATGAATGAAGAGAATGAGAGGGAGAGAAGGTTGGATGATGTGCTGATAGTGAATCATGAAGTGCAGTGGAGTAGCAAGGAGGAAGTAAGGATAGCTATGAAGAGGATGAAGAATGGAAAGGCTGTTGGTCCAGATGACATACCTGTGGAAGCATGGAGGTGTTTAGGTGAAATGGCAGTGGAGTTTTTAACTAGATTGTTTAATGAAATCTTGGAAAGTGAGAGGATGCCTGAGGAATGGAGAAAAAGTGTTTTGGTACCGATTTTTAAGAATAAGGGTGATGTGCAGAGCTGTAGTAACTACAGAGGGATTAAACTGATTAGCCACAGCATGAAGTTATAGGAAAGAGTAGTGGAAGCTAGGTTAAGAAGGGAGGTGATGATTAGTGATCAGCAGTATGGTTTCATGCCAGGAAAGAGCACTACAGATGCGATGTTTGCTCTGAGAGTGTTGATGGAAAAGTACAGAGAAGGTCAGAAGGAGATGCAGTGTGTCTTTGTGGACTTAAAGAAAGCCATCATAATAGGCTTCACAGGCGGTGCACATTGCCACATATACCAGCATAGATGTATTGCAGTTACATTTCCAGGGCAAGCAATAGAAGCTTTATAGTCCTAATCATCACATACGACCCATCATTGCTGTGCCTACAATATTTTCAAGCCCCACATTTTGTCATTGAAGAAATCTGGTATCTATTAGCACTCTATTGCTTATCAAGCAAATCCTTGATATTTTTTCTTCTGATAAAGACTACCTTTGGCTTATAGCCTAATAGAGTTTTATTATCAATATCAAGACAAGAGTTCCATCCTTTTTCTAAAGCCATGGCCAATTTAGGGGCTGTCAAATTGTAACTTAGGACCATAGCGTCAGTTTTATTATTATTATTATTGGATAGGATGCATGAAATTTTGAATGACCATGTTACTTATGAAAGAATTTTTAGAAAACACCCTGGAAGAAATCCTGTCCTGGGCCTCATCAAATATTAAACTGGGAACCTACATATTGGGTGATGTAAATATAGACTGGAACAAAATCAACAACCCTAACCCCACCATGTTAATCAATCTATTTAACTACACTCAACTTACTAACACCATCATTAGACCCAACAAAACCAACCCTCGCAGGCTCCATACTAGACTGGATCCTAGTATCTCATTCCAATAAAGTGTTACAATCTGGTGTCATACCAGACCCATTAGGAGACCACTTCCCTGCCTTCACCCATCAAGCTTCCCTCACCCCCCCACACTCCCACCAGTTTATCCACACTTGGAACCTCTCTAACTTTAACCCTACTACTTTCTCTGATTCATTGAGGAATACCAATTGGAACCCCCTGAAAACTCTTCCATTAGACTCAGCCGTTGACTTTTTCAATTCAACTTTCTTAAATGTCCTTAACTCCCTAGCTTCAGTAAGAACAAAATGAGTTTAAACTAAGACCACCCCATGGCTTACCAAAGAGATTATGCTACAAAGAGATAAAACCTGGAAAACATACCTCCAAACTAAACAACCAGACATCTTACTTAAATACAAACAACTAAGAAACTTTGCCAAAAAACAAGTTATCAAAGATAAAAAGTCCTACTACATCAAAATGCAAACAAGTCATGCAAAAAACCCCCAAAAAAGTTGGAACTCTATCAACTTTCTCCTTAGGGCAGGTACTAAAAACAATCCCTGCCCCAACACCAGCAAATCAGACCTTGAAATTGCCTATTCAACATCATCTTCACCACTTCTATTGCTGAGCTAACCAAGACCTTTACCAACAACAACCCTCAACCCCACCCCAACCAAACATCCTCTCCCTCCTCTCCCCCCTACTTTCGAACTCAAACCACCTACCAAATAAGCTACTCTATAAACTAAAGCCTTGCTCCAATGCCCCCGACAACATTCCCTCCTCCTTTTTAAAAATAGCCTCCGATGGTATTGCTCTCCCTATTAGCATCCTGATCAATAGATCCCTGCTTGAATCCTATGTACCCAAACTATGGTGCTCTGCATATATTCTTCCACTTCACAAAGGTGGCAAAAACTGTAACGTATCTAATTTCCGCCCCATAGCCATCCTTTCCCCTCTCTCAACTCCTTGAAAAATGCATCCACCTTCAGCTCTTGCCATTCCTTACCAAACACCAGCTACTCTCTCCTACCCAACACGGCTTCAGCCCAGGACATAATACCAACACCGCCCTTCTCTCCTTCTTACATACTGTCAATTTAGCCCACGACTCCGGTAATTTAGTATCCTCAGTTCTGCTGGACTTATCTAAAGCTTTTGATACCATCTCCCACACCCACCTTCTAAATCATCTGTCTAATCTCAATCTCTCCCACAAAACACTCTCTTGGTTCTCCAGCTATCTTTCTGACAGGTCCCAAACTGTCAAATGGGGAGAGGGCACCTCCACCTTCCATCCTGGATTGAATGACAGTATTTCCATCAAGCCGGTTTTAAAATAAAGGGCAAATGTCATAATTAATTCTAAGTATTTGATTTCAGTAGATGGTTGGTTCTATATAATACATCCTTATACAAATATACATTTATATATGTTTGTATATATTTTTCTGTATTTTTGTACATATTATTTATAGAAGTATTGAAGAGTTTGGAATATGAATTTAAACATAGCGTTTAACTCTTGTAGCTATAACAACTATTTTATTAGTTATTCATGAGAGGAAATTATGTGTTTTTGAGGCAGTAGTAATTGATGAATGATGATTGGTAGATGTGCACCATTTAAGTGGATAGAAATGTGAACTAAACTTGACTCTGATGAAGCTATTTTTATAGCGAAAGTGCTTAGTTATTTGATTGGTGTGTTTTAATACAGAACAGTTACTGCACTACGTGGTCCGGATTTTTTATTTTCCGTTTCTATTCAGGATTAGGAATAAGTATATTAGAGGGTCAGCCCAGGTTGGAGGGTTTGGAGACAAAGCCGGAGAGGCAAGATTACGTTGGTTTGGACATGTGCTGAGGAGGGATGCAGAGTATATTGGGAAAAAGATGCTAAGGATGAAGCTGCCACGTAAAACAGGAAGGCCTAAGATAAGTTTTATGGATGTGGTGAAAGAGGACATGCAGGTTGGTTGGTGTGGCAGAGCAAGATGCAGAGGACAGGAAGAAATGGAAACAAATGATCCACTGTGACGACACCTAATGGGAGCAGCTGAAAGAAGAAGACCTTACAGACACAAGATGCAGGGTTTGATTCTTACATGGGGTAACTGGCTACTTTTAAAATGACCCACAAGGGCAGTTAGCCTAGTACTAATCTATGACCAAATGAGTAGGAAGTGCCATGAGGTGCTCAGTAAACAACCTTGCCCACTAACACTGCAGTTGATCATTTCCATATGAAATGAGGCTTGTCCACAAGAATACAGAATAGAATATCCTAAGGAAAATGGAAACTAAAAAGCTGTACAAATGCCTACTTATATGTAGTCACATGGTTTCTGTACTCCCCACATGATGCACAACCTCATGGTACAATGTAAAATCACTACAAGGGCACTATGCTCCTCCGTAACACTTGCCACTTCTAACTAAATTCACTAGGAATGGTGAAAAATAAGCACCCCCATTGTCCCAAAGCAGCACAACTAAAAAAGTCTGTTTGCTTAACAGCAGTTATTTTACACTGAAGCTAAGCAATGAGATATCATCTATCTTTTGTAAATACTTTGTCTGCCAACATTAATGTTAAGGTTTTGGGTGATCAATCACAAAAGGCATGAACAAACCTGCAAAAAAACGAGTGGGTTACATTAATTTTATCAGTGCTAGAAAGGTAGTCCTTCTTCTGTGACCATCACTTTACATGAGTTAGATGCAGGAACTTGGACTCTGGTTTCTGCCCTCCACTCTCCAACACAAACACACATGTACAGTCTCCTGTTCTAATGAGGTAAGACTTATGGGAATAGCAGATAAGCATCAACACTTCTAGTGATCAAGAGAAGAAAGACGCATACCCTGCAAAAATCACTGAGTTTGCCAGTTAAAAGTATTAAAATGCATAATTTTTCATGAATGCAGTTTCTTAAAGAGTTTTTCTAGTACTTTTTAACAAAGTAAGGCTTGATCACTGGTTCTTAAAAGGAGGATGCAGACTTGACTAATGATCTGAGTTCAAATCACAGTACAGGGACTGGAGAATATGCTGAATGGGGACAGGACTGATATGCAAAAGCCTGCTACCCATCTTGGTAGAAGTACAATGGTGTCATTTGCCATTGTACAACAGAAGGTATTCCACCTGACCAAGATCAGGGTAACACATCTTGTGCAAGGACTGGACAGGCAGTCCTTCCGAAGCAGTGCATAGCACTGTAGCTTGGAATAAACACAATCAGCATGCATTGCTGTAGCCAGAAACAGTGCATATATGAAAGCAGGTATACACATCAAGGAGCTGTCACTACAAGAAGCACGTCAGTGGCCAAAAGAAGTAACACCCAGTGGATGGCTGGATTACTTTACTCAGAGACCCACTGTTGCTGGTGGGTACTGAATGTTCCAGCTGACTTAAGGGAGGGATGATGGTAAGTAAGCAAAAGACGGGAAAAAAAAAGTAGATAATACATCGCTTTACAGTTATGCATTTTAATGCAACTTCTTTGCATTAAACTGTTTTGTCCCTCAGCAAACAAGAAAAAGTGACAAATATAACAATGCCCTGTTATTTCAATGTTCAGCTCACCTAACCTGCCATTTTCTACCTCCTGTTCTTCATGGTTAATCAGCAAAACCTCACCATCATAACTCAAAGTGTTTAACTGGGTAGGGTTGACATATTCTTAGATGCTCAAAGTGGGACATTTTTATAGAAACTTAATTTTGAAAGACAAGCCATGCCCACGAGTGCAAAGGAGTAGACTTCAATTTGGTATCAAAATAGAAGCTTACTCTTACAGAATTTCAGTAATCTGCATATTTTCATATAATACTAAGGATTTCAGATGCAAAACAACCGTTTTATTCAATTCTTACATGAAACTTTGAAATGTTATTTTATTCTAAAAATAAATTCTTGTAGCATTTGCCACTTTTGCATTTCTCTCCAAAGCATAGCTGCACAAATAGGAACTGTCCTGTTAAAAAGTGAGAGATGATAACGATACAGACTGGGGTACTGGACTCCAGGGTTTTCTCAACTCCTGCACAGCACAGCTCTCAACAGCTTTCATAAGTGTGTACTAGGCTAATGGCCCTGGAGCCTTTACAAGCCTAGTCTATAGGAATACCCTGGCATCGTGCCACCCAACCTTAGTTCCTAGTGCCTCTGTCGAGTAGAGCCACTGGAGTGATCCCCGGGATGAATTTTCTATTTCCCATCCACTCATCAAGATTTCTCTTGAAGAGGGCCAGTGAGATGGTCTGCTTGACATGCATGGGAAGTCTATTCCATAGCATGGGCAGTCTCTGGCTTATGAATCTGTCCCTCCAGCATGTTCTGTTGATTGTGGTAATGAAGTTGAGGTCTCTGGAGCGTGTGGTGCAGAGGGACTGGGATTTCTTTAGATTTCTAACAGAGCTGGGTCAGACATGGCTTTGTAAGTCAAGCAGAGATCATCTCTTAAGTAGGCAATATGAGACAGAGAATAGTTGGTGTTTTTTTGTCTGTCCATATAGGACAAGTGTTTAAGGCCTAGGATCCTCTTTGTGAGGTACTTTTGTAGCCTCTCCAGTTGTTGCAGGTGTCTAATGAGGTACATGCCAAATGGGGCATTGTACTCAATGATTGGCCTAATGAGGGAAGAGTAGAAGGAGACAATGACCTCTTTCTTCCTGGATGCAAAACTCTTAGTAATGAGATATGCCACATAGAAGTACTTTCTGACCACAGTGGCAACGTGGTGGTCAAAAGAGAGGTTGTTGTCAACCTGTGTTCCCAGATCTCTTATAATGCCTTCTGTGTTCACTGAACTACCATCAATGTGGTATTTCAAGGGAACCAGGTTTTTCCCAAAGGGGATGAAGACACATTTTTTGGCATTGAGCTTAAGGCCATGGTTCTGACACCAGTCGTTGGTCTCATTGAGGTCTTTTGGTAGGATGCCAACATCACTTGGGGAGTTAATAATAGCTCCCAACTTGCAATCATCTGTGAACTTTGTCAGCCAGAGTCCGTTTGTGTTGGCCTGGACTTCAGAGAAGTAGATACCAAACAGGAGAGGACCCAGGCCCGAACCTTGTGGGACTCCACTCGTGACCGTTTGGCAGTCTGACTTGAGTCAGCTACTTTCACACTGTGGGTTCTGTAAGCCAGTTTGCAACCCACCTAGTGATATAGGGGTTGATGCCTAGCTTAGTAAGTTTTTCTGATTCCTAAGTGGGGAATGGTATCAAAGGCCTTGGCCAGATCAAGGTAGGCTGTATAAACCAACTTACCTTCCTTCATCCACAGCTCTGGTGACTGACTCAAAGAAGTCGACCAAGTTGAGCAGGCATGATCTACCCTTCACAAAACCAAACTGTGTAGGATCCAGAGTTTGGAGATTCCCTATATCCTTGGTTATTAGGTCCATAATGATGTGTTTCATAGCTTTGCATATCAGACTCATCAGGCTAATGGGGCAATAGTTCCTGGGGTCTGTAGTCACTCTTCATTTGTAGAGAGGGATGACTGTAGCAGTGCACCATTCGGTAGGAACAAAGCCTGAGGTGAGGCTGTGATTGAACAGGGCACACAGGTGAGGTGCCAGTTCACTCTGTAGTTCATGTAGAACACAGCCAGGGACACTGTCAGGTCCCATAGAAACTGTATTCCTAGCCTTGGACAGTGCTGTTTTAACCTGTGCAGCAGTAATACTGGATGCCTGGCAATCTACTGGTAATGTGCTTGGTCCTTTGGGGGGGGGTGGGTATAGTTAGCACTGAATCTGTCTGCCAGTATATTTGCAATATCTGTTGGCTCTGTATAGGAGGTACCATTGTGCAGTAGCTCAGAGCAAATCTGGGTGTTGCCATGGAGATTCTTTACGTAACTATAGAAGGCCTTGTGGTTGTCTTTTATATCTGCTGCAATTATGTTTTCATAGCTAGCTTTAGAGGATTTGATGAGGGATCGCAACCTTTTGTTGAGGCTGATAATGGAGCTTTTCAAGTCTTGGGACTTCACCTTATTCCACATCAGTTTCCTCCTTCTGTTGCAGAGTTTGTTTATGGCAGGGGGCCACCAGATTGGCTTCCTTTTTTTTTTTGAGGTGAGCGTCTTAGCTCTATTGGGTATGGCGAGATCCATGCATTTGTGTATGTGTTCGTACAGTGCATTGGTGTATGATTGGCGGTCATGCAACTATTCACCATTCGCATGGGTGCCATGCAGTTAGCCACCTCTGTTTTTAGGAGCCCAAAGTTAGATTTGGAGAAGTTTTTCATGGTAGTTACCTTTGTTGAGGTGGAGGAAGTTTTGTGGATTTCCAAGGTGATTAACGTATGATCGGATCTAACCAAGGAGGAGTTGACTATTGGTGTAGAGCAACGGTCATCCATGTTAGTAATGACCAGGTCAAGGATGTTACTACCTCTAGTGGGGGTAAGAACAAACTGGTCCAGGGCATTGGAATTAATGAATTCCAGAAAGTGTTGGGCAAGTGTATTGGTACAGGAGTAGTTTTCCCAGTTAATGGAGGGGTAGTTGAAGTCACCCAGTATGAGTGTTAGGTTGGATCCTAATATTCTCCAGGGTGCTTAGGAATGTGGAATGTGAATCTTGGGACATGGTTGGGGACCTATAGCAGGCTACAACCTGAATCGCTATCTTACCCAATGTTAGCTGCACCTGAAGTATCTCAGATGCGTTATGTTGGGCTATCAGTCTGGAGGTGTGCGCATTCTTTATGAATATGGAAACACCACCGCCTTTGGTGCTTCGGTCCAACTTTTGGGGCCGAAAGGTGTGGAATGAGTTGTAGCCTAGTAGTGCAGGGGTGCTTTCTGCTGCCTTGAACCAGGTCTCTGTTACAGCACACATGTCAATGTTCTCCATTTTAAGGAGTACTTTGAGCAAGTGCATTTTGAGATGTAGACTTCTAGCGTTGACAGCATGACCCTCAAATTGCATTTATTTGTAGCTGTTATGGTGGTAATTTGGTCTTTGGAACACCGCCTAAAAAAAGGCACTATAGGGTGGCAAGAGCCTTGGCCAGTATCCAGAAGCCCAAGGGTGACAGATGCAGGCCATCTCTGGCAAAGCATCAAGGTCTGTCAATCATGTCATCCCAGGCAGACAGATACTGGATCCCCTTAGAATGACACCAGAAACTTGGCCAATTGTTGAAATCAATCATTTTCTGCTTGTACTGTGGTATCATTCTGGGTGATGGTAGGATGCTGCTCAGGGCTAGGGTCATACCCGCCTGGGCTACATAACCTGAGAGTTCCTCCATCTCTCCTTTCATGTAGGCCAGGGAGGTACGTCTCAGGTCATTCACACCCACATGTATAATGACAGAGTCATACTTTTACCTGTTGTTGAGGGACCTGAATGCGTGCATTATGTGGCGGATCCTGGCACCTGACAGGCAACTGACTGCTGCTTTTGCCGTATTCAACCTAGTGAGTGTGACATCAGTGTGCCTCAATGGTCACCTATGACTAGGGTGTTGGGCATGCTGTTTTGCCTCAGGGGCTTTGGTTGAGTGGCACACTGTTTAGGAGGGTTCTGTATCTCGTGATTACTGTTGTGTCGTGGTGGTCAAGTGCATTTCTGCCTTGGAAGTCTCTGCTGTTTGGTTAGATTTTTATTGAGAGCCTCCGCGAATGTGGGTGTGTGGTTTGTGTTTTTATGTGAAGGCAATGCTGGTGTATGTTCTGGAGGGCTATGTGGTGTGGTGCAAGTGCTGACCTTCTCCTCCTGACCAGCTATTCCAGTCTTGGCTGGAGAGTGTGTGGCGTCCAATTTGGATATAGAAGTGCATCTCTCACAAGTCTAAGTGTTGGGTGGGGTAAAAGGAGAGCGTTGTCAGTGTACATGAGGCAGTTGCTACATTGCCTCAGGATGGCCAAGTTCACCAGGTTAATAGGAGAATACACAGGGAAGTGACCTTTAGACATGCCTGGAGGGATGGACATTAATAAGTACCGGAGCCGTTTCCTTGTAGAACGTTTAGTGCTTGTAGCAGTTTTATGTACTACAATAATTGCTATAATAAGTCTGGTAAAGCGCTAATCGTCCATAATCATTCTCAAATCAAGAAATAACATGCGTCTGGAGAGTTTCTCCCCAGGCCTCCATTGAAAACTGGCTACGTTCCAATTGGGACTTTCCCGGTTAACAAATAAAATAATAATCATGCACATTTTCGTAATTATTAGTACCATTAACTTGATATTTTGACAAAACAGGAGAAGGTGCATTAGCTACTTGTTAATTAAGTGTAACCTTTGCTCCCAACATCTCGCGTTAAGAAAAGAGGTAAAGTTTGACCAAAAAATCAGGGACAGTTGAGAGATACTTCTCAACTTCTTAGCACAAAAATTCTGGACAAAACCAAAAATAATAGGGGCACAAAGGCCCAGAATCAGTGATAAATTTAAAATATTGTTCTTAAAATGTCGAGGGTTTTACATTAACATGCATTGTGAAACTCAAAAGTATGTCATTATGTAGCGACTTCACTTCTCAATTACTTTCCAGAAAACCACACGCTTTATAATATACAGTCTAAAATATGAGACAAAAATCTACACATTCTGTGAAATTCGGAATAAATGTCAGGTATGCTTAAAAAGACTCTCTGATTGCAGATTTAGGTGACGTCTTCGCTCTAGACAACCTATATATCACGGATTTCCAGCTTAATTCCAAACCGTTTATGTCACGGATCTGGGGTCTCTTTTCTGGCAAAATGTTCTCATCATTCTTTTATGATACGACAAATCAACGGCAAAATAGCGTGCCCAATCTTCTTTCGCTTCATCAGCTGCTCCTGGCTAGCTATAATATAGCTCCTTTATCCAATACCCCTACACTACAATTGTCATCTAATCCTTTCAGACCTACCACTTAAATACATCTCATTAATTTCGTACCTACCCATAACCAGTTGCGTTAAAGATAATCTCATGAATATTCATTACGTATTTCACGTTTCATTAGGGCGTGATCAAGTATTGGGTATGGGTGGGCTTGTTACTGGTTTGCTGCGCATTTGTGGAGTATTAAACGTGAATTACACGGGTTTGGTCTGTAATGGGGGAGATTCATGTGTTTTTTTGAGTCTATTAATTGGCTGCTGGGTCTGTTCATACGCAATCCACTTTCTGACCCCCATAGACTTTCCCCGTCTGCTTGGTGTCTGCTAAGAATGCTTTCCTGTATTTGTTTTACTAATTTCTCGCTAAAGACCCTACAGAAACCTAGTAAAATCTCTTGTAGTGGAGTGACTGACGGAACCTACCAATCTGACAAGGGAGTGCAACAGTAGTAGCACAGACTGCCACTTTAAAGTGAATATAAATAAATACGTAGCGACCGCAGATAGATTGCAACAGGTTGGCTTGATCGCACATCGCAGAGTTTGGTGACAGGAAGGAAGAGACATCAAGTCACTAAGAATCTTTCCAGTAACCTTGTATCTAATTTGTCGCAAGTGCCATCTTTTTTGTGGTAAGTGCATATGTGAAGAAAGAGGTTCGAAATACACAGGATCCATCAGAACTTTTATGGACTATGGTTTAATAACGTTGAGTTGTGGTGTTAGCATTGCATTGGAAATTAATTTAATCCTTATTATTGTGCGTTACTTTTGTGTAAATTGATATCACTGTTTAGCACCGTACCTCTCAGCCTTTTATCCCAGGGATCGGGGACAGAGCCATAAATAGTTTTGGGAGACAGGGCAAGCCCCCAAACATTGCTGTTCTAAACATATTTTGCATTAGCGTGTGCTTTCTGAAGTAGTCTCACATGTTTGCTACTATTTAATGACTGCAGTCCTCAACGAGTTGTCTGAAAAGAAGCACTGATTTTACGAAGAACAGACCAAAAACGAGGTAAAATCAGGGACAGTTGTGAGGTACAGATAATACACAGCCATCGTTTTTTATTTTTCGGTGCCTACAATCTGTTATAAATTAGTAGTTTCAGGGATACAGGCAGGGACTCTGAATGATTGTTTGTGTAGTCTGGCTGCATACATCTGAATAACAAAAAACTAGATTTTGTAAAAACAATGTAATTGTGTTTGATGATCTTTCTTGCTGTTGTGGAGTAGATCTTCACAGAAATCTAAATATAGTTTTGTATGAAATTTAACTATGGATTCAGTCTGACAAAACTGAAATAGTTTCAGCTGCACTAGTATTTTTGGAGTAATGTGATGAGTTATATGTTTTTTTGCAAATTTCTTGGAATGATGGATGATACAGTATTTATTAAAATACTTCGGGTTCCAGTGCGCCTTCAGTTTACCATGACCGAAATGTAATTTCGCATCTGAAATGTAATTAGGCATCTGAAAAACACAACAGATTAATAATAATGCTCTTCACTTAGGCTTCTGTAACCAAATACAAAACAAAAGTGGCCAATGCACTTAAATGAATGCATGTAGACAAATGTTATTTTATGGCATAAGAAGCTGATAAGTGTTGGCACAAAATCAACATACAATTTGTTGAATGACATTGAAATACAGAAAGTGTTTCAAACATAAGCTGCATTAATTTGGTGCATTCATTCTTGCAGATTTTTGAGAGTGTGATAAAACAAAAAGGGTTCAAATGGTTGTTGCACTACTCACTTGTCAAAGGTTACAATGTTGCCTTCTTATGACTCTCGATATTTGCAGAATGCACACACTGCAAAACCATTAAGAAAAAATGTAAACCTTTTCTTTTAGGGGAAAACTGTCCGCAGAAGTTTTTTTTTTTCACCACAACCTGTCTATCTTTTGTCTTTCTCTGCTGCTTTTAACAGATAGACAGTAGAATTTCCAAATTTTAATACTGTCCTGTGAATGAATTCATCTATCAACTTGGTCTTTGCATACTACTCGAATGCAGCTTAATGGTTGCTGATGTAATAAGGTGAAAGTGATTTCAGAAATGCAAGGGCAAGACCTAAGGCATTCCTTGGAATGGTGTAGGAAGTGGCATAAGATTTCTTATGGTAGTAGGGAAAGAAAGGAAAAGATCTGTTGTCTTGGTTTAGTGGGAATTGCAGCAGTGATAAGAAAGTGAACAGACTAGCAGATTCAGGCAGGCCTGGTCTGCTGTCAGTCTGCCTTTCTGTGTAACATGGAATGTAGTTATAGAATCCAGTTGTGTTACCAGTTATCTAAAATCCTTTTTTTTTTTTTTTTGCAATGTAAACAAATATTTGTGCACTATTTTCAGTTTAATGAATGGTTTAGGTTACGTGATCCCTATGAGAAATTCAGACACTTTAATACCATTCCATTTTCATAATGAACTAGTATTTTCCTGACTGCTGTGAATGTCAGTCTTTTCTGCTTGTAGTGATGTGCTGCTGACTTGTAAAATCATGGCACCATGTTTATATTTATTTAATTTGTAATATATCCACTCTTGTTGCCCTTTGCCAAGAAGAATGTACTGCATTTCTTCGGCCTCATTGTAGAAAAGTTTTTTTGTTTAGTTTTTATTATTTTAAGTTCTCATCTCTAATACTGTCTTTATTATATGTGCATGCTTCTGTGTTTGCAACTTGCAGAATTGCATACATTCCTGTCCATGTAGCTGAACAGGTATTTTGTACAGTAGAAGCAGCATCTCTCTTTTTTTTTTTTTTTTTTTTTTGGTATAAATGCTGTTTGTATTTTTAAGTGCCGTTTTTAGATGAAATGTCTGCCTGTCTTTAAGTCCTCTGAAACGGTTGCCTTTGGCCCATTTTTGTTGTATTGTAACGTAATTTCTCCTACTTGTCTTGGATTGTACTTGGAACATGAAGCCATGAGGCTTCCTATGCCTTTTAGACTCCAACTTCTGGATTTATACACAGCCTTGTATTCTGTAGACATACCATTATTATTATTAATTATTTTCTCTTGTGGATCGTCATAAACAGATATACCTGTTCTTGATGCTGATCCTTCAGTGACTTTACTAGCCTCCTCCATTTCATGATGATACTGCCTCATTTAAATATACCACCGGACTAATGCCCTTCAATCAGTTTGTTCCCCTTTTAACACATATATGCCTGAATATGCTCTTCATTTCTCATGACTTAAGGCTGATAGTTTTCCAATGTAACAGAAAGTCAAAGAACAAATGTTTTGCATTTGTCACAAAAGTGTGGTGGAAAGAAACCCTACCAGGTACCACTACTCAGAACTTCCTGAAATAATAGTAGATGTTTACAGTGTTCGTGATCCCCACTTGTTGATGTGCTTTTAAATCTCTAGTTGTGGCATACTCACTAAATTCTCAGCTAAAATTGCATGTTTGCTTAACTTTGTTGAGTTTTCCAGCTTGTAGAGCTCTTTTTCACTCATTCAGTGCATGCTTCAGGAGAGCACAACATTTTGTACCTGTTGTCTTGCAGTATTCTCAAAATTCTGTCTGAAAACATGGGATCATGCTATCTTGTACTGGCTTTAGTGCCCTTTCCTTGATCTTTTGAGAGCATCATATTTTTTGGCATGCAAAGACTTCTTGCAAAGTTTGCTTCTTAATTTATTTAAGTGTTGTAGTGGGTCGTACTGTGATTCCGGGCTATTTGCTTTGCTTTCATTACATTTCTTTGGTTGTCCCAGGCATAACTGCACCTCTGCCTCCTTCATTTCTGCCACTGCCTAAAATCAAAGATTGGTTTGTTCTTGAAAGTACCTTGCTGAAGCACATGTATTACCTGTATTTGCTTGTTTTCCATTGTTTGTGTTTGGCTTGCCTGCAATCAAAATGATGTTTTTCTATGGAGAAGTAGTAAACTGCCTTAGAAATCATGCACTAAAAACTTTATAGGAAATGAGGACTTTTGAGGTATTCTAAATGGCTTATTGTGCAGCATATCAAAGTTGCTGGGATTTACATGGGGAGAAAAAATGTACTGAGAGAAGGAAATTGTCTTCAGACTGCCCTGAAGTTTAGGTATGTTAGCAGTCACTACTGTTTAGTAAACAAACAATTAATATTGATCCAGCAGAATCTTTGCTCTGTTAAGATGTATTGTCTCTGGATCTGGAGTTTGCTCTGTTGTTTGATGATGACCTCACTCAACTTGTCAGACAGATGAGATGACCTTTTAAATGCTTACTTATTCCCTCATGTTGGTGATATAGCTGTGCCACGTCTGTTTTCTTTCAATATCCATAGAACATCTCTTTGGCCAACAGAAGCTTGAGCAGGAATGCTAAATATGCAGCTTTTCTATCGTTACCTTTCTTTGCACTCTTGATTGGACTAAATCAGATCTGTTTTCTTATCTCTTTTTAACCTGTGTGGCCTTTGCAGGCTATGTTTCATTGTGGATATGTTACTGTCTAGCTGTGCACGGACTCCTGTCTTCTGTGAGAACATGTTACTGTCTAGCTGCGCACGGACTCCTGTCTTCTGTGAGAACATGTTACTGTCTAGCTGCGCACGGACTCCTGTCTTCTGTGAGAACATGTTACTGTCTAGCTGCGCACGGACTCCTGTCTTCTGTGAGAACATGTTACTGTCTAGCTGTGCACGGACTCCTGTCTTCTGTGAGAACCTGTTACTGTCTAGCTGTGCACGGACTCCTGTCTTCTGTGAGAACATGTTACTGTCTAGCTGCGCACGGACTCCTCCCTTCTGTGAGAACATGTTACTGTCTAGCTGTGCACGGACTCCTCTCTTCTGTGAGAACATGTTACTGTCTAGCTGTGCACGGACTCCTCTCTTCTGTGAGAACATGTTACTGTCTAGCTGCGCACGGACTCCTGTCTTCTGTGAGAACATGTTACTGTCTAGCTGTGCACGGACTCCTGTCTTCTGTGAGAACCTGTTACTGTCTAGCTGCGCACGGACTCCTGTCTTCTGTGAGAACATGTTACTGTCTAGCTGCGCACGGACTCCTCTCTTCTGTGAGAACATGTTACTGTCTAGCTGTGCACGGACTCCTGTCTTCTGTGAGAACATGTTACTGTCTAGCTGTGCACTGACTCCTGTCTTCTGTGAGAACATGTTACTGTCTAGCTGCGCACGGACTCCTGTCTTCTGTGAGAACCTGTTACTGTCTAGCTGTGCACGGACTCCTGTCTTCTGTGAGAACATGTTACTGTCTAGCTGCGCACGGACTCCTGTCTTCTGTGAGAACATGTTACTGTCTAGCTGCGCACGGACTCCTGTCTTCTGTGAGAACATGTTACTGTCTAGCTGCGCACGGACTCCTGTCTTCTGTGAGAACATGTTACTGTCTAGCTGTGCACGGACTCCTGTCTTCTGTGAGAACATGTTACTGTCTAGCTGCGCACGGACTCCTGTCTTCTGTGAGAACATGTTACTGTCTAGCTGCGCACGGACTCCTGTCTTCTGTGAGAACATGTTACTGTCCAGCTGCGCACGGACTCCTGTCTTCTGTGAGAACATGTTACTGTCTAGCTGCGCACGGACTCCTCTCTTCTGTGAGAACATGTTACTGTCCAGCTGCGCACGGACTCCTGTCTTCTGTGAGAACATGTTACTGTCTAGCTGTGCACGGACTCCTGTCTTCTGTGAGAACATGTTACTGTCTAGCTGCGCACGGACTCCTGTCTTCTGTGAGAACATGTTACTGTCTAGCTGTGCACGGACTCCTGTCTTCTGTGAGAACATGTTACTGTCTAGCTGCGCACGGACTCCTGTCTTCTGTGAGAACATGTTACTGTCTAGCTGCGCACGGACTCCTGTCTTCTGTGAGAACATGTTACTGTCTAGCTGCGCACGGACTCCTGTCTTTGTGAGAACATGTTACTGTCTAGCTGCGCACGGACTCCTGTCTTCTGTGAGAACATGTTACTGTCTAGCTGCGCACGGACTCCTGTCTTCTGTGAGAACATGTTACTGTCTAGCTGTGCACTGACTCCTGTCTTCTGTGAGAACATGTTACTGTCTAGCTGTGCACGGACTCCTGTCTTCTGTGAGAACATGTTACTGTCTAGCTGTGCACGGACTCCTGTCTTCTGTGAGAACATGTTACTGTCTAGCTGTGCACGGACTCCTGTCTTCTGTGAGAACATGTTACTGTCTAGCTGTGCACGGACTCCTGTCTTCTGTGAGAACATGTTACTGTCTAGCTGTGCACGGACTCCTCTCTTCTGTGAGAACATGTTACTGTCTAGCTGTGCACGGACTCCTGTCTTCTGTGAGAACCTGTTACTGTCTAGCTGTGCACGGACTCCTGTCTTCTGTGAGAACATGTTACTGTCTAGCTGCGCACGGACTCCTCTCTTCTGTGAGAACATGTTACTGTCTAGCTGTGCACGGACTCCTGTCTTCTGTGAGAACATGTTACTGTCTAGCTGTGCACTGACTCCTGTCTTCTGTGAGAACATGTTACTGTCTAGCTGCGCACGGACTCCTGTCTTCTGTGAGAACATGTTACTGTCTAGCTGCGCACGGACTCCTGTCTTCTGTGAGAACATGTTACTGTCTAGCTGCGCACGGACTCCTGTCTTCTAGCTGTGCACGGACTCCTGTCTTCTGTGAGAACATGTTACTGTCTAGCTGCGCACTGACTCCTGTCTTCTGTGAGAACATGTTACTGTCTAGCTGTGCACTGACTCCTGTCTTCTGTGAGAACATGTTACTGTCTAGCTGTGCACGGACTCCTGTCTTCTGTGAGAACATGTTACTGTCTAGCTGTGCACGGACTCCTGTCTTCTGTGAGAACATGTTACTGTCTAGCTGTGCACGGACTCCTGTCTTCTGTGAGAACATGTTACTGTCTAGCTGTGCACGGACTCCTGTCTTCTGTGAGAACATGTTACTGTCTAGCTGCGCACGGACTCCTGTCTTCTGTGGGAACACTGTGTCTATGCACGATCCTCTAATTGTTCTTACTGTTTTCTCACATTGTTTTATACTTATTGTTTTGAATTTTCATTTTCTGCCAATACATTTGAAGAGCTGTGATCATCCTTTGTGTTTTTGTACCCATTTCTGAGCCTTTGCTGCAGTTTTCCTGACTTTGGGCTGTTCTTTTAGTGTATTCTGTGTCTTTCCTTCTCCATGTGTCATCGTGCTGCATGGACATGACTTTTTTGAATTATCACATTTCTGTTGTTTAAAAAGTGTAGCAGAATTTCTTCTTTTCTTCTCATTCTTATCCATGGTTATGCCACATGTAACCCTTTAAATTTCTTTCTGATTAAGATCTAAACCAGATTAAATATTGTGAGGGAATGGACAGAGTTCTTATAAGTAATTAACTTTATATTTATTTTGCTGCAGTATATAGTAATGTATTCTTTTTTTTGTTTGCGTGTGTGTATGTTTTCATTCACCACTGGTAGTGTCAGTTTCTCAAAACTTTGCTGCCGTATAATATATGCTGCTCTGTTTCATGTATATTGTTTAACAGACCTCTGTAATTCTAGATAGGTTTTGAGTAATTGAGTTTATTGGTTAGACTTGTGAGTTCCTAATGGTATGCATGCAGTTACTTTATCTTTTTAATTTTGGATGACTTAATGAGACATACCAAACAACAGATATTTATTTTCATATGTACTTTATGAGATCCCATTACATTTTCAATGATAGATGCCCACGTGTTTAGTACTCCTTCAACTTTTGTGTCATAGTGCATACACAGTTGGGAAATGTAGTTTATATTTGTGTCTTAGGTGTATATGGCCAATATATAATGAGATGAGCAGTATTTTAACTATGGTTTTCAAGCAGAGTGACGGACTGTAGTATGCACTGTAACATTTCTTTTGATGCCTACAACTCATCAGCTCAGCACTTTGTGGTAGGCAGTGAAGGACATTTACTAAGGCCAGGTGACTGTGTTTTTTAGGGGGGCATACAAATAGTGTAATAGCACAAGATAAAAGATGTTTATCACTGAAATTTACTTTATACTAAGACTGATACATGGATTTGAGGGACTGCTTGAGTAAGACAGCAGAGGAATGATCTTTATTCCATTGCAAGAAGCATCAAAAGGGGAGGGACCCAACTCGAACACTGGCTGTTGCATTAATGCTGGAAGATGGAGCTGGGGTAGAAAAGAGTTGGAACAAATTATACAGTCGTGCTTGGGTCCTCTTCTGGTTATGGGATCTATCCCTGTGGTAGCCATTCCTTATTTAAAGTTACATTTTAATATTAATTTAATCATTTTCAGTAAGCAGATTTAAAGTCGGATATACAAAATACAGAGCAAGGATTTGCAGTGAATAAATAAAAATTAAATATGCAAATTTTATTTATTTTTCTGTTGGCAAAATACTTCCTGGTGTTGAGATGAAAAATGTTTTTGTGGCTTATAGGAACAGAAGTCGTGTTTTACAGATGGGCTTCTAGCAAAGCAATCGACCTAGCCAAAGGATTTCACAAGTACTGGAGCAGCTGGGATGTTGCGACAGAACGCAGGAAGCAACAAACGTGGCCTGGGGTTATCCCGATTTTCTACCTCAAATTTCTTTACTATCTCCAATTCAGCAAACTGGGGTATGGGCCGTAGTACCAAGAGTAACTCCTTAAGCAGCGTCAGCTCTAACTCTGATAGTTATGATAACCCCATTGTGGATTCGGATTATATTATGCAGCTGTCTAATGATGTTCGTAAATTTGCAGAGGTACTGACAAGTTTGAAAGAGACCTTTCATTCTGAAGGTGAGTTGCCTATTTTTGACATGTTAATGTCCGCTGTTTCTTGTGTGACTGCTGCCTACTGTACACTCAGACTGTTTAATGATGCTTAAGTTAGTTCTGTCAAATTCTTGACTTTTGGTTTTGTTTTGCCATTTTATTGCTCATCTGCTAAATTAAAACCAGATGCTTTGTGTTACTTAAAGTACTGCCCAAGGTAAGATACTTTCTGTAGAACTGGTGAAACATTTCAAGAATGCTACTTGCTATAAAAGAGAGAGACTTTTTCCCCTGTTGCACATATGTTGCTGTCTGGTCTGTAGAGTTTCAGCAAAGTTTAAAGTGTTGTGCAGTAAGAGCAGAAAGTATCAGTAACGCATGTGCTTGGTGGCACACTGATGTCCCATGGTAGTCCTTAGATAATGTAGTGCAGTCATAAAATGAAGTTGTGGTAAAAGGTACCCTTGTTGAAGAGCTGATCTATACTAAATGTAACTTTTCTACAAAGTTAGAGAGATCCTGATACTGTATGCAAGCCTTGGTAAGGATTCCATTTCACTATAATTCTACATCAATAATATTTTGGTATGAAATTTGTGATTCAGCCTGCTGCATTTAGAATGGAAGCGAGTGATGACAGTACATAATATTGGCAGTGGCTTAATTACAGTTTGTTCATGGTGGTGCTGAATTAATGAATTGTTGCAGTACTGCTGAAACAGACAGATGTACTGAAAGTCGACATAGTTGACATGACACCTTTTCTACGGTTGGAAAGATGCTCTGTTTTTACAGGGACCTGCAAGTTATTGTGAGGGTGATGTTTAAGTTATGCTGTTTTCACATGGAAGAAGACCGTGATGTGGTTACTGTTCACCGACCTTCACAGAGTGCTGCTGTAATCCGAGAAGTGCTCTCTGGAATGTGACACTATCATTTGGTTTGTTTAGAAAACTTCTCTCTGTTTAGGTAAAGAATGCAGTTATAGAAAATGAAAGCCTCTGTTTATGATATATTTTAACTAGTGCTTTACAATATTTTTAGGAAGCATGTGTATACAGAACAACTTTAATACTCTGCTGTGTCCTTATTTAACCTGTTGTCTGATACACAGCTTGTATTTGCTTATGCAGTGTAACATTGATGAGGCCAGTTTCCAGATGTGAGCCGCAGGACAGATTACATGGGAAAGAATAGGAGTGCAAAGGCGTTTATTTATATGGAACATTTGTTGCTGTAGAATTGTTGCTAAATAAATGTGCATGTCATGAAGATGCCTTAATCACAAAATGCATAATGCAGTGTTAATAGATGTTGAATTCATAATTTCAAAGATGTGTTGAATATCAATTGCCTGTGAGTTGGTGAAAGCCATTAATACCACTGTTTGTACCCTAAAAGGATGTAGGGTATTAATAAGATTGTGAATTATGAATTGTATGGTTTTGTGAAAGTGTTAGTGTTTAGCATGACATATTAGAAAGTTATTGTGATTCCTTTAATAAATAAGAAATGTTGAAGTGTCATGTGAGTTTTCTGTGTATAATACAGATAATGGAAAAATCTGAAGACGCTCTTTGCTTCTTTGACCTTCCTAATAAGTTATGCTTCCATTCTGGAAAAATAACATATGGTTATGTAGTTTAGCAAACCTGCATCTTCGCTACAGTGACTGCAATAGCATAGGATTAACCAAAAAAGTAAAAGAACATAAGTAGTGCTACTTATAAGGTAAACATTCTCTCCACTTCTCGCTATGTCCTGATAAAATACTTTTAACATTCATAGTTTCTTATACAAATGTTATACATAATTTTTCAATAAACACACTAAAACAGCCCAACATGGGAACGTTCTCTGAACACTGAGGCAGTAACATTGCCTTGCTACTGTAGTGTCCAGGAAATGTGCATGAAACGGCATTACTTGTCAGATAAGGGAAATGATAACTTGAAAAGTTGCAGTGCATATTGTTTAAACAGGTTAGTCGGCATCCATTTATGTACGGCATTTTAGATAGCACAATGAGAACATGTTATCTTCATAATAACATCCAGGTGAAGGGGTGTGTGTGTATGTGTGTATGTGTATATGTATATATATATATATATATATATATATATATATATATATATATATATATACACACACACAGCTGTAAACTAATTTTTTTTTTGTGACAATTCCCATGATAAGCGTGAAGATTGCTAAAAAAAATATGGATTTTTTTTTATAAAATGTATCTTGTTTTGCAATGTTTTTTAACCCAAGGCATATTAGTACATTATTTGCATTAGAGGTACGTTATGTAGGAATTCCAGAAAAAAAAGTTGCAGTGTTCATCACTCACAAATAGTTACACTGTTTACAACTCACATTCAGCAATTTGCATTCTTAACATTTTTGTGGTAAGAATGATCAGATTGGCAGAAAATATGAAATTCGTCAGCTGTGGCATTATCACCAGATGTAGTGAGGATAAATGAATCTGTTTCATCCTTGAAAGATAACATATGTGAAGTCTGGTAGGTATTATGGAGCAGAATAAATTGCTAGTAGGTACATTTAGAAAAAGGCAGCACTTGACGAGCCGTAGACCATATTACCCTACAGTCAGTATAAATGTTTGCTGGAGAGGCTCATTCTGTAGTTCGAGAAATGTTATGTGAATTCAAAACTGAGTTCTGGTTAAAAAAAAAAATTGCTTCTTTTTAGATAGCTTGGCCAGTAAAAGATTAATCAGCATTCTTGTTTATCCCAGTAAATATAAGTTTGCTAATTCTATTCTAATCAGCTTCAGGTGTGGTGTGATGTTAAGTTTTAAAGTTCCAATGATGAGTTAAGTCAAAAATTGAGTCTTTCATATTAATTTGTGGATCATTACAAAAGTTGTAACACTGTTTTGTTCTCTGTGGGCTGAAACATTGTTTTTTGTTTGTACAGTGTTAAAAACATTTTCAGTAAGGTTACGAGTAGCTAGTACTAAGAGTTTGATAAATGAAGGAAATGTGCATATCCTGATAAAGCATTTAATTTCTAACATAAAGGTCTGATGATTAAAGATGTGGCTGGTGGCCCTTACAAATGAGCAAAATCAGTCATTTTTGTTTGCTGGCTTTTCTAGTTCTGTTGCTTCCCAATCACCTTGCAGAAGGGCAAATTAGCCAGGTACTTAGTAGTTTGTTTGTTCTGCACTTGAGAGTTGCTTTTACATTAAGTTGTTCCAGGATTATCCATTTTGTGGCAGAAAGTGTTTACCTGGTCTCTCTTGAGTTGAAAGCACACCAGGAAGCTCAAAGTAAGGTTACGTTTTGGCTAGAGGGCATAGGAGTCAGATCTGAAGTGTTTTTTTTCTGTACTATTAATCAGGCAAGTTTGCAAGGAGATGCCCACTGAGCAGCAGAGGTTAGCAACTGTAAAATCTATCTATATAAAATTATGATTAGGTCCGAAACCTGTTAAATAGTGTGGCGTTGTACAGAATTGAACTTATTGCAGCTAACTTGCTCATTGAATAGCACTACCATTTCGAACATTTTATAGCATCGTGATATTTAACCACTGATCTACCCCAGGAGACCCCCTCTTAAAAACCCAGTCCTCATTCCTAAACAGCCCACCATATTTCAGGTCCGAGCAATATGGATATGGTAGATTTGGGCTAAGATCTCAGTTTCTGCTGCAACCAGTAAATCACTAAAGAAAGTAACATGTTATGCAAGAGATGTAAATACACAACTTCCTTGGAGGCAAACTCTGGCATACCAAGATTGTCAGGAATACCCACAATACAGTCCTCACACATTCCACTTGCCACATACACAGATTGACTTGTGCTGTGGTGCTTAAAATAAACCTTCCCAAATCTCAAAGACCTCCAAAGCCATCTAATGGCAACACTGCTTCTCAGCAAGCACTTAAAACAAACACCAAAATCAATGTAAAACATCTCACATAAGCCTAAACACAGTAGTTCCCAAGAATAAAACCCATAAAGCAAGAATATACTTTACCTAATATTTTTGTCATTGGGGACTCCATTGTGCATCACTCAGATGCCCTACAACACCAGATTAGACAAGGAGAAGATAACGGTTAGTTGTCTGGCTGGAGATCACCCATGTACTCAAGTTGCTGCACCCAGTGTACTAGTATGATTCTATCCTACTCCATGTTGGTGTAATTAACCTGAAATGCACCTCACTGGACTATATGAAAAGAGACATAACGGATCTCAGAATACGTGGCACAGATAGTCATGAGCATTAAATTGAGCAACATTCTACCTGCACCAAGGATGATGCCACAGTATGAACATAAAATGGTTGATTTTTGTAATTGTCTTAGTTTCTGGTGTCTCACCAGGGGGATCCGATATCTATCAGCATGGAAAGACCTCATCAAAAGACCACATTGCTTTCCCAAGGATGGGCTGCACCTGCCCCCTGACTTTCAGATATTGGCTAAACTTTTATCCACCCATTAGAGCCTTTTCTAGACAATGCCAAAAAGACAAAACTACCAACTTTATGGTGTTACTGCACAATGCTAGGAGCCTAAACAAACAAACAAAACTTACCTTTCAAGCCTTTCTCTCTCTCTCTGGAGAATGTATACATCTGTGCCACAACTGAGACTTGTTTTAAAGCCTTAGAAAGTAGTCCAGCAGTTCATGGCTACAATGCCTTTCACACATTTTAGACCAACCACAGCACAGACTAAGGCCAAAGATGGAGATGTTTTGCTCTACTTTAGCAGTAGACATACCTCCAGGTTGATTAAACAGGATGATACCATAGAGCTCATCCATGTACAGGTCACCATAGATAAGGTCCCTCACCATATATTGGCTAGCTACAGGTCACTATCTATGTCCCTAGAGTCTCCTGACTCTTACCTAAATCTGCTAAATGTGCTCCCCATCCAACCAAACACTCTGGTCATGGGTGACTTTAACTACCCCTCTGTAGACTGTGAAATGTATCTTGCCTCAAATTCAAAGGCACAGCACAGACTTTGTTCCATGAGAATGGAGAACTGCAATGGTCATCCCTTTTCATAACGGTGGACCATCCCAGAAACCACAGACTCATTAACCTAACATGAAAACAATTATCCTGGAAATGAACAACAAAGACATAGGAGACCTTTAGACACTGGATCCATCCCAGTTGGATTTTGTCAAAGGAAGGTCTTGCCCGCTGAACTTAGACTTCCTTGAGAAGGTCACCAAGGCAGTGGATACGGGTAAAACGGTGCATACTTGCTACCTTTGACCAGGCTAAGGCATTTGATACAGTACCCCACTCCAGCATTGTTAACAAACTTATGGAATTAGGCATAAACACCTATATAACATGCAGGATCAGCTGGCTCACTCACAGATATGACCCAGCAAGTTAAGACTGGTGAGAGCATATCCTTGGTGGCCAGTCACCAGGGGGATCCCTCGAGGCTCTGTGTTGGGCCTGCTGTTCTTAGCCTTGACTTCTGAGAAGTTAATGGCAAATGTCAGAGGTCTCTTGTTGACCAAGTTTGCAGATGATTGCAAACTGGGAACAGTCATAGAATCCCCCAAAGACACTAACCTTTTACAAGAGGGTCTAACACAGATAAATGACTAGTGTCAGTCATGGCTTAAAACTCAAAAAGAGATGCATTATAGTACTTTTTGGGAAGTAAACCACCCCAGGAAACTACGTCTTCAGTAAAACACCCTAAGACTTGACCCACTAATCGGGGATCTAGGAAACACATGTGGACAGTAACCTGGCCTTCGACCTGCATGTATCCAAGGTAGCAAGGAAATCCTTCTGTGTTGCTCAATTTATAAGTAAGTCCATGCCATTTAGGTCCAGGGAAGTCCTTGTATTACTGTACTCATCCCGTCCTGAAGTAAAATGCCCCTTTGGTATGTACCTGACCAGATACGTGCAGCAAGTGAAATGTCTGCAAAGGTTCCATACCAAAAGAATACAGGGCATAAACACTATGTCCTATGCAGAGCACCTCAATGCCCTATCTCTGTGCTCTGTTTCCTGCAGTGTACTGAGAGGTGATCTATGCCTGGCATGTAAGGCATCCCTCGACCCCGCTCTGATGAAACTTTTGTACATCTGCAAAACAAATGACATCAGAACTACTAGATGTAAAGACCAAAATTTAGATTTTGTTTGCAGTGTAAGTAGGACATGTTGGAGAAACAAATTCCTTCCTTAATCCTATTTAAGCATAACTTGGACAATTGGATGGGAAATTGAAAATTCACCCCTGTTCTGGTACCCACCTCTGTGTTGGACAGAGGCATCCAGTAAATCATGTCATAACCAGCAGTCATCCCCATATAAATGTCTAAAAACATAACTTATGGGATGCATTTGGGTTGCACGGCTAGGCTTATTTAAGGCCTGAATGATGATTACTCTAGTATACACCTATGAAGGTATAAATCGTCATATGTTTTGTTAAGTGTATCTTTGAGTCTTTGATAGTTAATGGTGGAACCAGCCCTGACTAGTAGGGCTTTTCTAGTGAGGAAATAAATGCTGCTTTGCCAAGTGAACATCTGGATTAAAAGATGCTGTTTCAAATCCATTTATTTTGATAACTGTTGTGAAGTTAGCCGAGGTAACTGGTGGAGTGCATTTAAGAGCAGCGGTGAGCTCAGTTTTACCAATTGAAAATCCATCTTCCTTGCTCAAAAGATGAGAAATGCCTTAACACACACTTTGCAATCCCATTGTTTTTAGTAATAAATCAATATCGGTGGAAAAAAGTATATCTGAGGATGTAGCCTCACACCAATATATTTAAATTGTGTGCCAAATTCAGGAACGTCCCCACTGGAAGAATTATCCATCTGTCTGGTGAGAGCGCTTAGAAGTTGTTTTGCTGTGCAGTGGAATTACTTGTACCTTTTATAAATTTCGCACAAAATATACTTTCAACTGCAAACTCATTGGAGTTGATGAGACAATGAGTGAGTGATGGAAGATGGGAACTAATCAAATATTCCAGATAGATTATTGGTGTAAGTTAAAGGTGGGGTGTTTGTTCCCAATCAACGAAGTATGAAAGTTTACAACATTGAGTACTGTGTAGCATTTATAGTTATGGGAACAGAGCGGAAGAAAGACTGTCTGATCTGGACTTGAAAGGAATAGTTAAGTAGGTAGCTTTTGATCTAGCCTAAGTTAGTTAAGTAGGTAGCTTTTGATCTAGCCTAAGTTAGAAGTAGGTAGCTTTTGATCTAGCCTAAGTTAGTTAAGTAGGTAGCTTTTGATCTAGCCTAAGTTAGTTATGTCAGTGACATGCAGCCCAAGTCCTCTGGTCTGCTGCATTTTACATGGTCAAAGGCCTTGGTTAAGGCTGCCCTTATTAATGTCCTATTCTCAATGTCTCAAAATACCACTAGAAATAGAGAACTGCCGTGATCTTTGTGGAACCTATGCTGGATTTAGTTAAGGAGAATTTGGTCTGTAAGTTGGATTCATGCTGGCCACCCTTTGACAATTAAAAATATTAGTATTTGCTTAAGCTCTGAAAAGAAAGAAAGAAGAACATGTTTTCTCTTTTGAATTTTAAGGACTTCAGATAGTAATTTTAAGCTTAGTAGTTCTAATTATAATTAATAATGTATGCAGTTTTTAAGTTGGTGTTTCTGTAAAGAAAAATCAATAAACCAATGTGGCACAATGCTAAATATGTGACAGTCTGAGAATTATACCCATCTCATATCATTTGAGAGGTATGGAGGGATTTAAGTTGCACTGAGAACTTTCTCTAGGATTGTAGACAATCGTGAAAGCAGTCTGATTAGCCACTGAGAGTCTAGCGTCCGAGTACTGTGATGTTTGGTTAAGGCATACCAGTGAAAGCTCTGCAGTTGTCTGGAAGCTTTCCGTAATGAAGAAGAAGACTAATGATGTATTTAACGAGTACAGGAGATGATGGTGCCACAGGCTGTCAAGGAACTTTAGGAAAAGTGGCTTAGAGCCAGCAGAAGCATATTTTGACAAACCTGTAAGTTATTAAGTAGGCTAAGAAAGAAAGCATGTGTGAGGCTTTCATCCCAGTAGGCATGACATGAATGGTTGGTAGATGTGACATGCTTCTGAGCATAGAAATCTGTCAATACTTTGGCCAGAATGCTTGCAACTGGCTGTCTGTAACTGTAATACATCCATACATTTTGGCTGTACTAGACAGGGAATTTATTTCCCACCATAAACTTTTGTTTTGCCAGCTAGTGTTGTGGGGTTGCTGTATTGACTTTGTGTTTCATTCTTTTCAGTTTGCTACCAAGAGTACATTTGGATTTCTAATCACTTACTGCCTGCCATCACGTACTCACTGGCCCATCACTTCCAACAGATTAACTATTGATGGTATGAAGCTGGGCATGAAGTAGGCATCCGTTAAGATTTTTAAAGGTGATCTGGACGTTTTTTTGACCAATAAATATCTGATTTTCAGGTGTGACTGGAGCTTACTTTCCTTTTTCTCTAAGTCAGTGTATCATCCGAAGTGGTAGGAGAGTATTAAACTAGTATTGTATGCCTTGGCAGGATCATTTAGTGCAGGACCTAGCTGGTGAGTCTAAGTAGACAGATTTCTAATTTATACTTGACAGTCTTGCATAGGTTCATAGGTGATTACTAACTTAATAGCACAAGAGTCTTTACGAGATAGCCAGTAAGACCCAGGTATGACAGTATTGTATCTTACTACCCCATGCCACATCTAGGGAATTATCAAGGTAGTGGGTCTTTGGGTATTGGAGCCCTGAGTCAATTTACAAACTGCATCTGCCCATAAGTGACACGGGCAGTACCCCAGAAGTGACATTATGGTTCCCCCATTCATTTATCCAATTTCCTTTTGAAGATAGTGAAGGACAGGCTTTGTTTTATGAAGATGGGAAGTTTATTCTGTAGATGAAGTAGTTTTTGGGGTATGAATCTCTCTCTCTCACTCTCACTCTCTCACTCTCTCTCTTCAGCAAGGTCTGTAGTCACAAATAAGGTTCAGGTGCATGGAATGCATAACCCTTGTATAATTTTTCTTGTGAATATGTAACCCCTTCATCAGGGCTGGATCAGATAATGCTTTGCAGGTTAGGCCTAAGCCCCCTCTCAATAAGCAATAGGAGATGGAGTAAAGGGATAGGGCATTTAGTCACTCTGTATAAGACATGTGTCTATCGCTTTGTATTTTTTTTTTTTTTTAATGAGAAACCTCCTGAGGCCATTCCAGTTGTTGTAAGTGCCTGGTTAGGTACATGCAGACTGGAGCATTGTACTCTATTATGGGGCTGATGAGCGCCGAGTGCAATGGCATTTGATCTTGATAGCATGCCTTTATTTATAAATTGAGCCGCACAGAATGATTTGCTCACTATTGTAGCTACCTGGTGGTTAAAGTTTAGGTTACTATCTATCTGTGTCCCTAGGTCCCTCACCATTGGGTTTACTTTTAGGGGTATGCTATCAGTGTTATAATTTGCAGGGATATCTGCTTTACCAAAGGGTATGATTACGCATTTTTTAGCATTTAGTCTTAGAACATAGTTTTGGTACCAGTAGTTTGTCATTTTTAGGCCTGTTTGTAGGATGTCAGTATAATTCTGGAGATTCAGTGATTGCTCCCACCTGACAGTCATCAGTGAACTTGACTAACCAGAGGCCCACAACATGGGCTTTCACTTCAGAGAAGTATATACCAAACGGGAGGGTTCCCAGTGCTGAGCCCTGTGGGACACTGCTAGTAACAGATTTCTTACTGGAAGTGGATTCACCTATCTGGACAATATGATTCCTGTCAAATGAGCCAGTTTGCTATCCATCTGGTGATGTAAGGGTTTATGCATAACTCAGTAAGATTATCTATGATCCCTGAGGGGAGGTTGTGTTGAAAGCTTTGGGCAGGTCTAGATAAGCAGTGTGTACTGTTTTACTCTCATCCTTGGCCCTGGTGACTTTCTCAAAGAAGTCCACCACATTGAGCAGGCAAGACCTCCCTTTGACAAAGCCTAATTGGGTCTGGTCCAGTTTTGGAGAGTTCTTTTATCATTATTGATCAGGTCCACGATAATTCTCTCCATGGCCTTGCTGATAAGACTACTCAAGCTTCTGGGTCTGTAATTCCCTGGGTCAGTTGATGGGGGGGGGGGGCTTGTCCAGAGGGACAACTGTTGCAGTCCTCCATTCCTCTGGGGAAAAGCCTGTCTGGAGGGTTTCTAGTGGCCCTTATGGCTTAAAATGAAATCCTATTTATGAAGTGTCCTGGAATGTTGTCAGGACCCATGGAGGATGTGTTTTTGGCTTTAGTGAGTGCAGTAAGGACCTGTTTCCTTGTAATAACTGGAAGGGGGATGGTTGCGGTTATTTCTTTGGGTGTGGCAACTGTAGTTGTTGGCCAGCAGGTTTGCTAGAGTTTCAGGCTGCGTGTAAGTGTTGCTTGCAGTTATTTCTTTGGGTGTAGCAACTGTAGTTGTTGGCCAGCAGGTTTGCTAGAGTTTCAGGCTGGGTGTAAGTGTTGCTGTTCATAATTAACTCGGCACTTTGCTGAGCATTTCCCCTGAAGTGACAAACAAAACTACAAAAAAAAGGCTTATGATTATCTTTCATCTCGAAGACTATCTTTGCCTCATAGTTTGATATGGCAGATTTGTCCAGCACTCTAATTTGTTTGTTTAGACTGGTAAGAGTCTTGTTGCAGTTTTTGTCTTTTCCTTCTTGGCAGATTTGTCCAGCACTCTAATTTGTTTGTTTAGACTGGTAAGAGTCTTTTTGCAGTTTTTGTCTTTTCCTTCTTGGCTTTGGAAAGGAATTTTTTCCTTTTGTTAAATAGCCTTTTTATGTTAGGGGTCCACCAAGGTGGTTTATTTTCGCCAGTAATCCTAGGTTTGAGACAACTGACCCACTTGTTCTACATTGTTTGGCAGACAAACAGGTGGTTGCAGTGCATTGGTCACTAAGTAATGGAACTAAAACTAGTGTTTTTAAAAAATGTTTCATTTGAGGTGTTTGGTGAACATTTAGTAGAACAGAGAGTAGTCCTTACTAAGGTAGCTTGGGCCTTGTGAAGGGAGGGAGGTAGTTAAATTCTGAATGAAGAAATGCCTTCCATACCAGCTTTCCAAGAGTTTTTCATACTTGTAGTTTCAGTGAATGTTGAAATTCACTAGAATTACATAGTTGGACATTCTGAGTAAGATGATGTGTTGTCCAAGACACTTGAGAGTCCCATGCAGAGAGCTGGGAGAATTTACATACCTGTCAATATGTGTCATGATCTGTAATGTGTGATGAGGGCTGCTAAGGTTGCAGTCAGTGGAAGAAATATGCTTGGAGTATTATACTAGAACACCATTAGTTCATACTGAGTGAGCAACATTGTTATTGGTTTGTAGAATAGCCAGTGTTCAATGACAGTACGTTTGTTGCAGATACTAGCTGCCAATTATAATTAGACTTGTGAAGAGGTGTACTGCAAGGTTAATTGTGCAAAAGGAAAGTTTTGCTACCTCTCATAAATGAAGTGGTCTAGATTTTTTTTTTCAGAATAGTCATTGCCCCCAAATATTAATTCCTTGCAAACCTTCTGCAACCCCCAATTACCTGCTGAACTACTCCATGTTGGTGAAACAAGTGTAGGTGTTTTGCTGAGTCCGTGACTCTTACATTTGGTCATTACTGAGGTGGTGATATTTATTCCCTATCTTCTGTTAGAATACATAGCAGTATTGAATTAATGTTGGCCAAAATGTGTCTGGAAATTTGACTTTTAGGCTGTATTCGCTTACCTTTTAAAATGCATAAATAAATAGTATTCATATAGTCTTATGTTTGTAGTGCCTTTGCAAGTATTTTAAGATTGTTCCATTTTTTTTCTTTTTTTCATTTATTTTCTAGCAACTCTACAAGCATATGTATAACAAGGTTAGTAAATGGCGATGAGAAGGAAGGTTACCAGGACATATGATACCACACCCTCCTTCAAGTTGTACATGCTATGTAATGTGCTGATAATGTATGAATGGTACATTCGAGAAGTGTTGGAATCCTTTACAGCGTATGTGATGGTGCTAAAAAACTGGTTTGATAAGGATGCTGCTGTTGACTGATTACTATTGCAGAGGGTTTATTCCTAATTATTTGGCTAGTGGCCTTTGTATTAGAGGACCTGTCATGGTGGGGTGCATTGACAGACTGATGGCCTGCTGCCTCACCCCAGAATGTGGGGGGTGGAAATGTGGAGGTTGGGGAATCTCAACTTCTCTTTGTTTGTTTATTAAACAGTGAATAAACACAAAAGCTTCATCGTTAACCCCTCCCCCTTTCCCCTGTTTTTGTATGTGATTTGGGGGGGGGGGTTGTCAACTTTCACCAACTTGCCCTATTTCAGCACCACTCTCCTACTTAGACAGTCATGCCTGATTGTTGTAGGTGTTCTGTCATGCAGTCCATCGCTTTCTTGGCTGGACATATCCTCTTGCCTACTTACTCCCCCCCCCTAAATCTTCTGTTTTTTCCTGCATTTCTGACCAGCCACTGTTCTTGTCCTATGCTGCATTTGATGCTACGTTGAATTCTCTTCTGATGTCATTTCTTTGACATCCTACCATCCATCTTGGGCACTTCATCTCCATTTCCCCAAGCTTCCCCAACTGCTCTGTCTTCATTGTCCAGGTTTCTGTGCCCTGTAGAAGCACTGATTGCACCACTGTTTTGTTTGCCTTGGTCTTCATCTTCTTTGGCATTCTTCTGTTATACACTGCCCATGAAAATCTGTGTCTGTTGGCTGCAGCCCATCTGATTCTAGCTTTGACTGCGTCATTCAGACTTCCCTTCTCCTCAACCACCCCTCTCAGATACTTGAGGCGGTTAACCCTTTCAGCTCTTTTTTCTTCTATACCAGTTTTCAGTGTCTTCTGGCTCCCGTTTGTTGCAATGACACCTGTCTTGACTATTCTCTGTTTCATCCCATATGACTTTCCAGTTCCTCCTCATTTGCTGAAGTTTTTGTTCAGAGTCTGCTTGTAGTACAGCATCATCTGTATGTAGCATCTTTGTTGCTCTATTTCCTCCAGCTGGTTTGATAATGTGGCCCATCACCACTGTAAACAGCAGTGGGCCCAGAGGTTATGCATACCCACAATCACTGGGAACTGGTCTGTGAGTCTGAACATTGTCTGTATTTGTGACACTGAGTCCTTGTACATAGCCTACACTAAATTTACAGATGTCTCCATGACTTTTAGCCATCTCAGGACTGTCCAAAATCAGCTTTCTTGGGACCTTGTCGTATCCTTTTTCCAAGTTTAAGAATGGCTAGTTGAGACTATTTCCTCATTTCCAGTTTCTTTTTCTCCGTTGTCTTTTTCACTGCAAACATCAGGTTGGTTGTGTTTGCGTCCTCATCTGAATCTAAGCTGCTCATCTGCAGTCTTAACTTCTACTTTCATGCAGTGTGACAGGAGTTTAATATCTCTGTACTGAACTAAAAAACTGTAACAACGGACTAAGCCGATGAACTTGTAAACTTATAAAACCACGATAGCGAACTGAGTTATAGCCACAAAAAAGGCACAAATACGTATTTAGCACTTTCTTCCACTTTAATTTGAATGTGAACTTCTTCAGAAAAGACACTAGCCCTCTCAAACTCGTGTCTTTTATAAAACACATACAGGATATGATATCATAATAGACATGATTTGATTCTTGTTAATTATTCAATTATAACAAATCTTCTCCTTAATAAGGCATTCTGAATACTGTTATTGTAAATAAATATTTTCACAAGTTCTTTTTAAAAAGAAGAACTGATCTTATAACTTTCAATTCTTACTCCAAGTAAAACTGTCAATATTGATGTTGATTTGATGTGTCTCGCCGTAGCGATCTCAATTTAAGTGCCAGTGTGAATGTCAATATAAATGTAAGCGTTCTTAGGCTAATGCACATCTTCATGGTGTGCGCGTTATATCAACTAATGATCGTTTGATCAAAAAATTTTCTGTTGAGTGCACACACTAAAAATGATAAATATTCAGAACACTCGCATCCACATGCGGTGAACATATAAGTGTGTGCACTCGTGCCTGCCGGTGTGCGTGTGCACTGACATACTCACACATACACACATAATAACATCAAATATGTAAACAAAATAAACTAAAAAGTTCTTAAAAATTTAAACACCATAAAAATAATATAGTTTAGTTTATTTTGTTTACATATTTGATGTTATTAAGGTATACAATTTGTAGTTGGAAATTTATTAGATGTTTGTAAATACTTTGAAAGTATTGTCATGTGAACAATATGACAGTGTCATCAGATACACAAATAGGATTATTAATTCAGTAGCGTAGTTTTAGCATTTCATGGTTATCCCAATTTTGGGTAAAACACACGAACAGATCATGGTGATATACATTAGTGTGGCAGACAGTTTGCCATTGTGGGTGCGTGTAAGTGTTGATGGTGTGTAAGTAGAAGTGAATGTCTGCATGCATTTGCACGCAGTTGCCCACCTTGATCAAGAGTTTGCACCTTCACGGAGAGCAGTTTGGTGGTGTGTGTGTGCGTGTTTGTGTGTGGGTGTGTGTGCACATGCACACATGGTTGTGCACTTTGTGACTGTGTTTGAGAGGCAGGTGTGAGAGTACGAGTCTGTTTTTCCAGTGAGCTTGGGTCGGGGTGTGTGCAAATGAGAGTTGTCTTGGGTGTTTGTTCGTGTCGGTGCGAGAGTGAGAGTGTGATTGTATGAGTGTGTATTGTGCACTTGCACACTCGTGTGTGTGTGTGTGTGTGTGTGTGTGTGTGTGTGTGTGTGTGTGTGTGTGTGTGTGTGTGTGAGTATGTCAGTGCATGCCATGATGAGTACCTTCAGGAGCCATTATTTATCACATCTGTTGTGACCTCCTCTGAGCCTGCTGCTTTCCCTGACTTCAATTTCTTTAGTGCTGTTCTTACCCTTTCTAGGTTGGTTTCCTCCTTTTTCTTTCATCATAGCCTGTATCTGGGACAGTGCAGCATCTGTGGCATTTTCTTCTTTCAGAAGCTGCTGGAAGTACTTCTTCCATCTGCCTTTGATGTCCTCTGGACTGGTAAGCAGATTATTGCTAGTATCCCTGATAACTGGTGTTTGACCATCTTCTTTATCTTTCCATCTTTGCTTTGCAGCTTGAGAGTGTTTGTACCATCTGTAGAGTCACTTCCGAGAAGCTTGTAAAATTTCTCTTATGTCTTGTTCTGTGCCATTATGACTGCTCTTTTAACTTCTTGAATAAATACCAAGTATTCCTTCTTAGCCAGGTCTGTCTTTTCTGTCTCCCATGGCTTCTTCACTCCTTTTTTTTTCGTGGACTTTTACATTGTGCTACCACTGTCCTTATGTACCTTTATTTCCATACCTGGTTTGGCTGCATATCTGCTTGGTACTCCTCTCTTAGATTCGTAAATATAAAAGCTAAGTAGGTGGGGTGCTACTCCCCACACCCCCAATGTGGGAGGCTGTGCCCCCCAACTATATATACTAACTCCTGGATCGCACTACAGTGGGGAAAAAGGGCATATACATTTTATTTGCCCAACAGTACTTGCATTCTGTGAAATGTGATGCAGTGAAATGCATTTTCAGTGATTTTTGGAGCTTTCAGAGATTTTTTTTTTTTTTTTTTTTTGAGGGTGAATTGAAATTCAGTAAAATGAGTTTTCATTGCGTGAAAATAGACCTATATATATATATATATATATATATATATACATATATATAAATAAATATATATATATATATATATATATCTGTGTGTGTATATGTATATATATATATATATATTTACACGCACACATGTATACAAAATAAATTCATTGTACTAGTCTTGACCAGCAGTTTCAATCAGATTTTATGCACTACTTATATGTTTTTTCTTTTGTCCACTGTGTTTTTGTATTTTTGAAATAAGAGCAGTATGTTTACTTCTACTCCAGTTATACTAATCTGGCCTTCACTGGTTCTCTGTTCTTTTGCTGCACGGTACTTGTTGTATTGATTACTATTTATGTAGCAAATTACACCTGGGCAGTTCCCCTTTTTCTTCTGCACTGCAGCAAGAATAATTTCATCCTCTGTATAGACAACCTGCTTTTGCTTTTATAACACCTCACATTTTTTAATAGGTGCATTGTTTAGGTCAGCATAGCTGTTCCTTCATTTTCATATTGGCTGTGTTACCTTACATAGACAGCTAGACATTGATCTAGGTTTAAATGCTGAAGTTGGATTCGCTGTCTCAGCTGTATCGCACAGATGTTGGGATGGTAAAAACAGAGCAGCAGTCCTATTCTTTTTGTCCATGTCCTGGACTACTTGTTCAACAGAGAGAAAAAAAATGCTACATGCTTTGTGTGAATATGTTTATTACACCTCATTGAGTATCCAAGCCCTGCAAATGTTTGCATAGACTGTTGTATGCTGACCCTGATGTGACCTCAGTGTAGGGTGAGACACCTGAACGGGACTAACTTATCAAACCTGGCCTTTTTATTTTATCTTGTTTTATATATCCTCAAGATGAATTTTTTGTTCACTTCTTCAGTGCTGGGCATTTTACCCATCCACGTTTCTATTCAGGATACCATTTGCTGTATAATGCAGAAGTCTGGTCTTTCATTACTTTTATAGAGTTAAACAAATGCTATAGTTTTTAATGCATTTAATTATATAGAAAAGTGCTGGAATGAAGGGATATAATAGTTTAATGGAGTTCCAGCTCACTGAATCTCTTCAAAGGGCATTTTACTTGATTATGTGCATGGGTATATGATAACACGTTTTAATAATTGGAAAACTATTTAATTATGACATTTTGATTTATTTTTTCCACTAAGTAACTGTTTCAAGTGGATCCTTGTATGCCTGTGTGCATTTATTTTATAGCAACATGCATCTAGTTTTGTTAAAATGTGCTGGTTTTAAAATCCTCCTTTATTGTTTTCTGTTGGCTGTGCAGATGGTTTAACCATTTTCAGGCAGACTGATTATCATCTTAGTTTGGCAACATGCAATCATTTCTACTTGCAAGGAAATTTTTAGAGAAAGTTAACAGACTAGTTTTGATGTACCAAGTATCCAAATTTCCATTTTGTTTCAGTGAGGCAGAGGAAGTATTTCTCAAGCCTCCTAAACTTGCTTAATTGTATGCTGCCTCTCCCTGCATGTGCAGCAAATCTGAAAGGTTGCACTTAAGTAACTTTCCTTACTGTAGGGTGCAGGTTGTTCCCTATCGTTACTACCTTACAATTGCACAAGCACTTCTTTATGTTACTCTAGTAGTATGTTAAAAGTAAAATGAATCTCGTGAGTCTTCTGTATTTGTAGGAGTTTGAGTTGATACATTTGTGTATTTTGTGGACTCATTCAGACAGTTGTGTAATGTTTTCTTTGACTCTGTATATTTCTAACTTCACGTGCAGATAGGACTGAAACTACAGGTGTTTTTAACCATACATGCACATTTGAGAGGCAGCAGATGTTAGATTGTTCCCTTGCTGGGATCCTGGCAATAAGGTCCTTTCTGCTGAGGCCCTAACCTCTTTCTCTGTGGCAGATGTTAGCATCTGCTTTATCGTGGGACACCCTATTCCCCTCTGATCGCTTGTGTCCGTTTCCATCCACCCATTATCAGGACTGCTGTCCTATAGAACCTATGTGTCTGGTCCTGGCCATTGCAGTGATGTGCAAGCATACATTATCACTGTTTCCAACTGAATAATCTGCAGCATGCAATCTCCTCTAAAATATGTGAGCTGGTATTAGCCGTCCACTTCTATCCTCCCCTGAGTGGTGCTTCCAGTTCCTGAGCCACTATTCAAACTCTGGTCATAAACAGGGCTTTATCTCTCTGGTTTGTGGGACTAGGTATGTGAGAATTCTGGAAGTGCAATGAGAAGCATTGTGGGGAGTTTGTTTTTAGAGTCTGCCTTCTGCACAGCCACCTTGAATAAATTTTGTGAACTTTTCAACCAAGGAAATGCTAAACTATAATACAGGCCCATGCTCCAAGTTACAGAGGCTTACCATGGCCCCCCTGCCCCATGTAAGAGAAAGGCAAGTGCAACAATCGGAATATGGCAGGGGACAGAAATGAATGTCGAGCAAAGTCTAAGGAGAAATGTTGTGATCCTCATAGCTCTGACCCCAGAAGTAAAGGCTATAACTCAGGCTGCCTCCTTCTGTACTTTATAAAGTAACCATCAGAACCCTTCCCAAACCTGCATCTTTCTTCTTTTCCTCCATGTGGGATAGAAGGATGCTTAAGCTCATTTTTGAGAGAATGAAAAAGCATTACTCCCAGTGGGTCGTGAAATTCCTTAGACAGGATACAAACTACCATTTCAAAACAAACCACAGAGTTTGAGGGTGTTTCCTCTTGACCAAAAGATCAAGTAACTGTGGTCCTATGTATGCTGAAGGGCTTGCTGGATCAGTGGACAATAGAAAAAGTAGCAAAATGAGAAGAAGTAGAATTTAAAACTGTTAATGCATCAGGGTCTTCTGTCTCTTTTGTCTCTCTAGGTCTTGATAACCTTAATCTTAAAGGGTGCGTGCTTTACATATTTCCATTGTCAGGGCCCACAAAACTTTCCTAAGATTCAAAGTGGGGGAGATCATTTTTTAACTTACCTGTTGGTCCTTTAGCTTGTCTACTGCATTCAGAGCCTTTACTTGGATGTCGGCATAGTTCAGGACAGAGGTATCAACATCTAGTAGTACCTGGATGGCGGTCTGACATAACCACTCAACTATCCAGATTTTCGGAGAGTGACAAGATTTTTGCTTCATATTTTTCAGCTGCTTCTGGCAAATCGTTGAGGATTGAAATCACTAAATGATATACATTTGGGTTTCAGATTTCATATCCTTCAGAAAATGCAGCTTTTACACAAATCCTGTTATTCTAGAAACTTTCTAAGTTTAGAAGAGCAATATATAAAATGTCCCTATTTTGGGGCCTTTGTGCCGCCCCCCCCCCCCAATTATTTTTGGCATTGTTCACATTTCTTGTGCAGAGAGGTTGAGAGGTATGCTGCCTGATTTCAAGCAGATTCTATGAAGGCGATTCAAAAGGTCTTGAATGCTTTTTTGAAGATTGTGTCTTTCTTTCTCTATCAACATCCCAAAATCAAATTTTTTCTTGACAAAATAAAGAAGTGTTTCTTGGATCACTGTTGGACACAGAGCTGCTGGAGGCCTTCCAGCCAGAGGGCAAGTTACTGTCCACAGCCCTCTTCCTCCAGACAACCCTTGAGAAGGGTGTGGTTACAGTAAGGGAATTTCTCAGTGTTTTGGGGTCCAGATTTTTTCAGACTGTTCATGTTTTTGACTTGTGTTTTTGGTTTATTCTTCATAAAATTTTGATTTTCTGTCAAGTTATTCATTGAAGATTGAACTCAGAAATTTTAATGACAAACATTTGAATTTCAGACTTCATACCCTTCAGAAAAGTAATGCAAATGCAAAACCTGGTATGCTATTAACTTTCTAAGTTTGTGAGAGCAGTATATTTAAAAGTTTTCCCCATTTCTGAGCCTTTGTTCTCCCATTATTTATGATTTTGTCCAGATTTCTTGCTGTATGAGGTTGAGAGGTATGCTTGGGGTATATAGCATTATGTGCAGTTCCACTTGCAAGACTGCAAATGAAGAAAATGCAGTGCTACCTCAGGAACAAATGTTCTTTGAATCTCCATCCATTGGAAATGCTATTCCTTTTCTACCTTGCATAAACAAAAAAACTGGTGGAAAATGCCAGGTACAGTTCTTTTTAGAGGCACCTTTCAGACTAGCCCAGGGAACTCTGATACTTGCTTCAGACTCCGCAGATGTAGCTAGTTAAGAGGGAAATGGAAGATCACTGAAAGTTCTGGGTACTTGGGACAGAGCATCAGAAAGAAAAATAACACACAATGGCCATGATTTCTTTCACATTTATCTTAACATTAGAACAGATTTGGGCGCAGGGGATTGTCCAGAATCTTAATGCCTTGCGTTCTTCAAATAAACTACTAGTTAACATCAACAAGTCTCACAACATGGCTGGGGACTCTCTATTCTCAAACACAACTGGGAAAAACTGGAACCTTCTACCTATTGAACTTACTTCCCTTCCTTCCTTACCACTCTTCAGGCAAAACCTTAAAACCTTCCTCAAAACACACTGGCTGTGCCCTTGTCCCAACCCTGACTAACCTATCATTAATGCTACTAATATATTTTCTACCTGTTCTCTCTCCACTAATTTAATCTTCTGTAGTGCAATGATAAGCATCTAGTAAGAACCTGGATACTATTTTTTTTTTACCCACTAGCATATTCATATTATCTTGCGCTAAACTTTGTATATAGTTTTTATGTTATTTACTGTTAAATAATTGTAATGTCTTCTATATCTACTTATTGTTTTTAGTCTTATGTAACAATGCCTTATTGGCTGTTTGCATCTGTCTTGGAGCTTTTTCCCCCGGGCCTCCACTGAAAATGGACATATATCCAGCTGGACTAGCCCGGTCAACAAATGTAAAATAAATAATCAATAAATAAATAATACATTATATATGCAACATAGTTATGTAGCATATTAACAAGGATAGAGCTCCCTGCTATGTTCTATGCAGGCATGGTAGATTGCCCAGGCATCAGTCCTATCCCTTAGCGTGGCCTATATCCCTTCACAAGAGAATGTTTTGGCAGACAGGCTGAGCAGATACCAGGTAGGCTTACATAAATGGATGCTGGCTAAAGGTCAAGATCAGTCTAGCAACACCAGAGCTGCATCCCACACAAGCTATTTTATTTACTGGAACCATGATCAATACCAGGGTCTACAAAGTCTGTCTACACTTTAGCCGAATGTTAAGCATGTTGGAGACCATTCTTGTCAGTGATCTCAAAAAATAGAGGTCTGAAAATCAAGTACAAATGCTCATGCCAGCCATGATATTTGTGATACCCTAAGCCAGGTTGCACTTGGCAGTTTTGTAATGAGTGCTCCAGTCCTGGTGGCCACAATACATATAATCTTAGAGGCAGCTGGTCAGAAATTACCTCTGCTGGCTGAAGCTCAGCATACATCATATTCAGGGCAGTTCCTCTTTTGTTCCTGTACTTTTGATCATAGTCCCAACGGATGCCTCTGCCCTGTGGTGGGTGCTGGATGAGCATTTTTATATCTTTGGCTATGGTCACTACAGATGTTTCTGCCCTATGGTGAGGGAGCCATTTCTGTGGACAGACTGTCTAAGTGACACCAACCTTACACATCAGTTTCCTTGAAGTTGTTATATACAAGTAGGTTGCTATGAGGGTGTATCCCCCACTTGGGGAGATCAGTGGTGTTTGTCCCTGCAGAGAAAATGAAAAACTTTTTAAAGTCTCTGTGATCATTCAAGTTTGCTGGCCGTGTAATACTATATAGTGATTAAAAATAAACCACTGCTAGACTGAAAAACAAAAAAGAAACAGCACATTTTAGCGTAAATTCTATTTAATCATCACTTTAGTCAACAAGACTTCATCAGAAATACAAACTTCATAAGTTCTAAAACCCATATAAATACTCAATACATCCATTATAATGATTACGTCACATCAATAAAACAATTATCCAATCAAATGAATTTAAAAGTCAAGCAGTACATGTGAAGAAAATGCATGTACACTTGCTTACTTGACAACTTTAGCATATACAAAAAACACACACTGCTCCAAATGAGGAATATCAGGTAGTCATCCAATAGAGGCTGTCCAATTAAAAAAATCCAAAAGTCTCAGCCGTTCGCTTCAACAGTTTATTAAAAAACACAGCACAAAAGATTTCGGATTAAGCGCTTTCATCTCTTATCCAGAGACTTCATCAGAATCAGTTACCAACAAGTCAAGTTCATTTAAATAGTCAATCTATTGCACAAGCATCCAATTCATTGGTTAAGTATACAATTGATAAATTGTGCATTCACAGTTAAAGTGCAAAACTCTGCTTGTAAAACATGTCACATCCTATCTGTACATTAATGCCATTACTTAAATGTACTTCCTCAAACTAAAAACAAGAAACGTAAAACCTATATTGCTCATTATTAATAGTACAAATAAATAAATATATACTGTTTATATTATAAAAATGTATTGTTATTGAAAAATGTATACATATATACTGCTAATATATTATAAAATCAGAAGAAATAAGAAATATGTACAATATGTATGTGTGCTGTCCTAAAATCATTAATTACATAAAATATGTATAAAATACCTACTAAACTATAATATCATCTACATGAAATACATCTTATTTTAAATATTAATGTATAGTTGTTGTTATAATTTGGTACCCCGTATATCAATTTAATGTCTTTTAGGGTCCAAAGCTCTCAATTTAAGAACTGGGATGATGGATAGATGGTCATTGAGGCCAGGAAAATGTATAGCATCTAACCTCAATTGCCAAATTAATTCTCGAAACTCCAATTTTGTTTCCCAATCACCCCCTCTTTCTCCCAATAAAACTTCTTCCAATACCCAAAATCTAAATTCCGCTTGCTGGCAGTTCAATTTATGTCTGTATAGGGCATTGTGCTCATTCATTTTGTCTATATCTCTAATATGTTCATAGATTCTCTGTCTAAGGAATCTCTCCGTCTTGCCTACATAATATGCCCAACATTTAATGCAGTAGGCAAGGTAAACCACACCCTTAGTATAACAACTAGAATATTTCTTGGCTTTCATTGAATATTTAATGCTTGTAATGTTTAATTCTTTAGTACCAGCCATAAATGTACATTGCTTACCTCTACCACATTTAAAGGTACCAACTCTATTTGTTGCTCCTCCAAGTGTCTCTTATTTCTTTTGTTCATATATTTCCTTCAAATTCCTATTTCTTCTATAACTAATTCTTAAGGGTCTAGAAAAATAATCCACATTAGATGGTATCTTTTTAAAAATATTCCACACTGTGTTGATACATTTCTTCAACCATATTATTTTATTACTATATGTAAGTATTAAATATGGATTAACGTTGTTGTTTTGTTCATTGGACAATCCAGTACTTTGTTCTCCAGTTCTTAATATTAATCCACTATTCAGCAATGGTTTAGAAGTGTCACCCCAACCTTGAATAATGGCTTCTTTTGTTGGGACAATAATTCTGTCAGGATATCCCCTATCTCTAAATAACTCATGAACAAAACTTATTTCTTTCAAAAATTCTTCCTTGTCAGACGTCATACGAGCTATACGAACCATCTGTCCTTTAATAGTGTTGTTCTTCAAAAAGGACGGATGTTCACCGTCATAATGCAAATATGCATTCGAGAAGCATTCCTTACGGTATATTTTGGATTTGTATTTTCTATTATCTCTATCTTTTGAGATTGTGACATCTAAATAGCTTCTATGTTATCACTCGTATGTGTAAACTCCAAAAACTTTGTAGTTTGGTTCAAGTATTCCATAAATTTTGGAATCATTTCTTCACTCCCCTCCCAAACAATAAAAATATCATCCAGGAAACTGTAATATCCCCAGATATATTTAGAAAACCATGTTCCAAATATGTAATGCTTCTCCCAGTATAACATGACTATATTAGCATGTAGGGGAGCACAGGCAGAACCCATAGCCACACCATGCAACTGATGGTATATATCACCCTAAAAGTATATGTAGTTATACTTTAAAACTAGCTCCATATTTTCCAATACCAGCATATATTCATCAGCTGTTAAAAAGCCAAATTCAGTAATCATTTGTTCAAACCAGTTCATTCCCACATTGTGGGGAATAACTGAGAACAAATCTTTTACATCTATTGTTATAAAAATAGCTTCTGGCAAAAATTCTGATTTTCCTATTTTCTCCAAAAAATCCCAGGAGTCAATAAGTATATGTTCATAACCCTTATGAAACTTCTTGATTTTCTCATCAACATAAATGGCCATAGGTTGTGTTTTGGAACCTTTAGAAGTAACAATAGGCCTCATAGGTGGATTTTGGATCCCTTTATGTACCTTGGGGATCCAGAATATAGCTGGAATAATTGGATTACTAACTTTAAAGTATTGATAAAGGTCCACATCAATAAGCCCTTGCATAAGGTTATCTTCTAAGATGAGGTCAATTATCCTATAAGAAATATTCACTTCATTTCTTGATACTAAAGAGTAACATGTAACATTATCAAAAATTAGTAACATTTTAGCCGTATATTCCCAATGCTCCATCAGCACCACACCTCCCCCTTTGTCAGGTTTCATTATACTTATTTTTTCATCATTCCTTAACTGTGTTAATAATCTATTTTCATCCATAGACAAATTGGAATTTTTGTTTGTATTACTATAATAATTCATTCTAACCAATCCAGTTAGACATATTTCAAAATTGTGTATGTCTTGCTGTAATGGGGGATTGTAGGTGCTTCTCCGAGTCAAATTCTTATTCCTATTCAATTCCTTGGGCTTGTTCTTAAATAAATGCTCCAAGTTTAAACTCCTAGTGAAAAGTTTTTATATCTATCAAAATGTCTTCTAAACTAGAAGTCACAGCTTGTACAAATGAAAACCCCTTTAAAAATAAAGAAAAATAAGTTTCATCTATCTGTAATTCCGTATAATTGTAAATAGTAAAGTTCTGCTGTTGATAAATTATTTGTCTCTCTACATTCTGTCCTACAATTGCTTGGTTATACATATCTGACATAGTTAGATTCATTATTGCTTCATAATAGTCATCACCCTGTCCCTCATTGTATCAGAGTTATTAGAGAGATCTCTCCTAAAAGTATACATATTATCTTGATTAACTTCCAAATCAGAACAATCATTTCTCCCTTCAATCATATTCTCGCAATTCCCAAGCACAACAGCTCCATCAAAATTAACTGTGGCTGCTTCACTTTGCTCACTTTGCTCATTCTCATTTAAGTGTATGGATGTGGGTACCATATGGCTTCTGCATAAGTCAGTTGTTTTTGCCTTTGACATATTCTCTCCGATCTTCGTGGGCCCTCTGCCCCTAAAGGGGAACTGGATAAATAATGATTATTGGGATGGCCGTGTTCAACCTCACCCTCATCAAAATTTCCCTCATTCTCATAAATAAACCCATCCCCCTTAGCATGCTTAGATTGATAACGTGGATATTGTACTCTGTTATAACCTTCTTTTTGTGCCCCCCTGTAATGTCCACCCTTCAATATATTGTCGTTAACCGGGTATGCTCTGCCCTGCTCATAGTCCTATAAATCCCTTTCCATTTTAACAAGTTTCCTTTTTTGATTTTTTTGCATTGTAAAATCAACATCTTGCATAGCTCTGCAATAAACATCCTTATATTCATTTACATTGAATAATAAATCACTAGTAATGTCTCTATATAATTGGTCAATAATCACTTTGTGTTCTGCCATCAACACTTTGTTGTTTTTTTATCATAGCTTTTAAAATTAAGATGCCACAGTCATTCAATATAGTCTTAATCTCATTATAAAATTCAGAATCTTTAACTGTGTTATTTGGAAATTTTATCAAGTGTAAACCTTTTGGTACAATCTTATTTTTAACACATTGCATTAGATACCAATTATCCAAAGCTAATATTTTATATTTAGTTAAATGATTCTTAATTCTCTTACACTGTTCCTTAAATGGCTCCGCATGTCTGGAGCACTTTGGATTGTTTCTATCTCTGATGGTAGAAAAAGAATTATCCAGCCAAGAATAAAAGTCCAGTGCCCCATAACGATCCTGAAAATTGCCTCTGTTGGCATGGTTCATATCTCGATTGAGGGTAGTCCTGGTCTCTAAACTGGTTCCTCTAGCTGGGCGGGTATTATGGATGTCTCTATCTTGTCTTGTTGGTCTAACAGTTCCTGGCTCTTCAGCATCTGACGTCGCTGCCAAGTATCTCCCCAAACTTGGACTGCTCTGTGCGCAAGGAATTCTGGAATCAGTAGCTATAGTCCCAGTGCCTTTTTGCGAATAGGATTGTATAAGTTTCAATAGTTCAGACAGCAAAGAGCTGTTATTGTGGTTGCTGTGGTTGTTACTCATTGTAACGGACTCCTCAGGAGACACCCCGAACAAACAACACGTAACTAGTAATCCACAAAAAACACACGCTGCTCCAAATGATGAATATCAGGTAGTCATCCAATAGAGGCTGTCCAATTAAAAAATCCACAAGTCTCAGCCTTTCGCTTCAACAGTTTATTAAAAAACACAGCACAAAAGATTTCGGATTAACTTTAGCATATACCCTACGTTCCTTTAAAGACATTTGATATTGATAGCATAGTTTAAACCTGGGGGCACATCTGCCCTTATCTGCCATGTAGTTTCTGTTTATATATTATTAGTATATTTTAGAAGGGCCATTTATAGATTCGCCACATCTCTCTTATACTATACCGGTCACTGGTTATTTCTCTTGTAAAAGCTTAGGAGTGGTTCATATCGCAGTTTGCATCACATGTCAAAAATTTTATGTGGGGATGACCACTAGGCTCTTGTATATTAGAATTAGGGAACATGTAAACAGCATCTGGAACAAAGACCGTAAGAATGCCCTGTACAGGCATAATATCGAATGTAGTCGTTTTAAAAAAAATTCCTATTTTCTGTTTTTAAACAGGGTCAATTGAGTTTAAGAGGGGGAAGTTTCAAAAACTGTCTAGAACAGAAAGAAACTAGATGGCAGATAAAGTTAAGTTCAGATGTGCCCCCAGGTTTAAACGATGCTATCAATATCAAATGTTTTTTAAAGGAACGTAGGGTATATGCTAAAGGTGTCAAGCAAGTGTACATGCGTTTTGTTTCTTCACATGTGCTGCTTGTCTTTTTAAATTCATTTGATTGCATAATTGTTTTATTGATGTGATGTAATCATTATAATGGATGTATTGAGTATTTATATGGGTTTTAGAACTTATGAAGTTTTAATTGTGACTATACTTGTTACTATATAGTGATTAGGCAGCACCATGATGGAAATGGAGCATATATGTTTAAGATGTACTCATGATTACAAGCATAAGGCAGCAGCATTTCTTATAAACTGAAGAGATTTTAGCCTTTAGGACTTGGCATGCCATGTAGCTCAGCTCGTTGGATAAAAAATATCATAGCCTACTTCTATAGCTTCCCTTCCCATGAAACCCTGCATCTTTCTCTTCCATTCTCCAGATTTTGGCCAAATGTCATTGAACTCTGTCATTTCAGAGGAAGTGAATCTTCACCCTTCATGTTGGGAACAGTTAGTGTATTGTTGTGCCAGATGAGGAACATGAGGCAGTTTCCAGTCCTTACTTGTCCTTTGTGGAGTGGGTCTGATGTACTGGTGAGCCATAAATGACCAGAATTGAGAATGTCACAGAGATTTATTAACATTAGTGTCTGACGTGGTTGACTAACGCTGCTAGTGAAAGTATTTCTGAGTCTTCATATGGAGGAGATTGGTTGGTTGTATTACAGTAATGTGCAAGCTACCTCATGCATGGTCTTTGTTTATGGACATTGAACTGAATTTTACCCTGTAATTTGTTTAATGATTTTAATTATAAAGGGGAGGGGGTGCATTGAGCAGTGCATATGGTTTCACAGAACTGAAGTAGTGCATACGGAGTCTGTGCTCATGCAGTCGTCTTTCTGTACTGGTAATACAGTGGCTTGATTGTAGTAACAGTCTTTTTGTTCTTTTCACAATTACAACAATTGTGCTTCTTCACTGTAGTAGGGATGAGGTTGTGTTTTGGAAGTAGCTCTGGAGTTTGGTTGTAGTTTGATGTTAAATATAACTAGATAAAAGTAAGAAAAGAAAATGTAGAAAAATATGACTGTCAAAGCCTTCTGATATTTCTAGTGCGCCTTTGTTAAAACTTTCTATATTGAGCAGATACATTTTTAGTCATAAGAACTGATCGAGATCTTTGCCTCAATCAGTGGAATCGGTGTCTGTTTTTGGTCACCTATGAATGTTTTCTATGTAGAATTTGTGCGCTGTTTGAGAATGTTTCCACGGATCGATAGTCTGTTTACTGGCAGGATTTTTTTGTTGATATGAAGGGTGCGTTCAGGTCTCTGGATTATTCCCTCCACTTTCACAGCCATTTTGTAGGCTTCAGTGAAGGCCTGGTTAAATAGTTTTGGGAGTACATGGGAATATGTTTCAGGACATTTCTGGGTCCTTTTCATTACATATAGGTACCATTTTTAAAGAGGTGTTCTTAGAGGTTCACTCATTGCATGGATCATTTTCTGCTCCTTCCTAAACAAAGTTAACCGAGATTTACCGAAGATTAACATGACCATGTACCATGATATGACATCTTTGTGTAAACACTCTAGTTTTACCAAACACATTTAGAAAGCTTTAATTTCTCTATGGCATTTGCTTCACCCAAATTAACTTGTCGTTACCTGGATCTACTTGACTCCATCAAGTTACCCCCTGACACCCTGATCCTTGGTGACTTTTAACAACCCCACCATAGACTGGGTGAACTATTCCTGCACTAATGCACTCACTCAATGATTCCTTGACTTCATCAATTCTAACACACTAGACCAAGCTTGTCTCATCTCCCACAAGGGGAGATGATATTCTGGACTTGGTTTTCATCAACATGGGCTATCACTGCACCATTCCCTTAGTATGTTCCTCCCTGGTGAGATCAGATCATTGGACTGTGTCATTTGAAGTTTCTATCTCACCCAACCCCCCTGAAGCCGTAATCATATTAAAAAAACTTCTCCAAAGCGGTGAGGGTATCAGTAGCTTCACACCACCACCCCCTCAGAGGATGCAGACAACTATGCTGTACAGTACTCTCCTCAAGGAAAAACAAACCTGGTTTGGTTTACATCCTCTATCAGCAGGCTTTACAACAAAAGGAAGAAGCTGTTGTCCAAGGGTAAAAGGAACAAATTAGAAATTGGAAAAACTCCCTCCTTGGCCTCAACAAGTAAATTACATCACTAGTGAAAACCTCCAAAGCCAATTATGAATCAAAACTAGCCTCTGAAACAAAGGAAAACCACAAAGCCTTCTTCAGTTATGTCAGGAACCTCCATGGCAAAGTCCAGGGTTATTCCAAATTAGTACTGAACATTATCACTTACACTCATCCTGTTGACTTGGCCAACCTGCTAGCAGATAGGTTCAGCACAAACTTCACCCCCCCAGCCCTTTTGACATCCCTGATACCTGTTCTGCACCTCACATTTCCATAGATCAGTTGTTAAAGGCCCTGTTCAAGGCAAAGAACACCACTTCTATGGGACCTGATAGTATCCCAGGCTGTATTCTGCACCATCTCCAGCAATAACTGGCTTCGCCACTGAGCACCTTATTCAACCACAGCCCAAGTACAGGCTTCTTTCCAGCAGAGTGCAGAACTGTCATTGTCATCCCCTTGAATAAAGGTGGTGCCACTACTGAGCCTTGAAACTATTGCCTCATTAAAGTCTGATCTGTAAAGCCATGGATCGTATTAGTATGGATCCCATAAACAAGGACATAGCCAATCTCCAAACACTTGACCCTACTCAGTTTGAATTTGTCAAGGGCAGATCTTGCCTGTTGTAGCTGGTTGCCTTCTTTGAGACCATCACCAAGGCCCTGGATGAGGGAAAGTCAGTACATACAGCTTACCTTGGCTTTGCCAAGGCCTTTGACACAATCCCCCACTTGGGTATCATCGAAAAGCTAATACAACTTGGCGTAAATCCCAATCTCATCAGGTGGGTGGCCAACTGGCTGACTGACAGGACTCTCAAGGTCAAAATAGGCACCTCTACCTGTGATAGCAGACCTGTCGCTAGTGCAGTTTCCCAGGATCTGTCCTGGGACCCCAACTGTTTGGCATTACTTCTCAGAGGTCCAGGCAAAGATAAAAAGGACTGTGGCTGACCATATTTGCAGATGACTGTAAGTTGGGTGCCGTCATTGACTACCCAAATGATGTTAACATACTGCAAGAGGGTCTCACAGAAACTAATAACTGGTGCCAAAGTCATGGCCTTGAGCTAAATGCAAAAAAAAAGGTATCATCATACCATTCGGCAAAAACATGGCCCCTACTGATTACCACATCAACAGCAACCCCCTAAGCACACAACCTGTGGTGAGAGACCTGGGTATTCAGGTTGATAACAATCTCACATTTGACCATCATGTAGCCTTTTACGTGGTTCAAGGAGGTCATTACCTCTCCATACTCCTCCTTCATTAGGACAATAATTGAGTATAACGCCATGTTTGGCATATCTCGTCTGCACCAACTGGAAAGGCTACAGAAATACCTCACAGGTAGAATCCTTTGCCTCTAACACCTGTCCTATGCGGATAGGCTCAAATCACTATCACTTTAATTTGTATTGCTCAGAGGTGATCTGTGTCTCGCCTGCAAGGCAATCTCGGACCGTGCCCTACTAGAGATGCTCCCAATCTATGTCTAACTCCTCATGCATTACTCTTTCCAAAGGCCTGAATCTAATATGTGACATTAACAAAACCTGCTGGAGAGACCGTTTTGTCTCCCAGAGGCTGCCTCATCTCTGGAATAGACTTCCCATACACGTCAGAGTACTTCGTTGACCCTGTTCAAGTGCAACCTTAATGAGTGGATGGGAAACCACAAATTTGTTCCAGAGGTTCCACCGGTGTGCCTCATTGACTTGGTGCTACTACTTGACTCGTCTCTGATTTAAACATTGCATAAAAAAATTTGTTGACAGAGTCTTCAACCAGCTTGAAACTCTCTTAACTCTGCTACAAAATGTATAACCTGCTTATACCTGAAAGTAGGAGAGCCTCCAGTGTTGATCTGCTGATTCCCAAGCTGGGCAAAGTCTTCAGTTCACAACACTGGCCTCCAGCAGTTTGCTGTAAACCAGATCTGCAGCTTTATCTGCCTCATCAGTGTTGGGTAATCCAATTGCTGTTACTGCAACAGGCTAAATAGTTCGCTGTAAGCAGGAGAGCAACTCTCCTGCTCACATCTGTTATGTTTAAGCTAATTAATGCTAGTTATTTTGCTAGCAGACAAGTTGTCAGAGGTGAAGAGGATGGAGCTCACTCTAGTAAGTCTATCCTTTTGTCTTATCAATGTTGAAAAGACATTTATTTAAAATTGTGTCTGCCTGCTGAAATCGGCTTCCATCTGAAATTAGGAATGCACAACACTTGGCCAAGCTTTCAAGCAAAACTGAGAGGCAGTCCAATATCTGTATATGGATAATGTTTTCGGGATGCAGGTTAGATTAAAAATGTATAAATCCTTTTTATTTGACTCCTTTTGATGATGTTTACCTTGCAGTGCTATACAATGACCCCTCCCCTTTTTGTTAATGGTTACTAATTTTGTGGTGGTGAAGTGTGCAGTGGATGTTACTGTTGTATTCGTCATCATTGTCACTTATACTGAATACTACACATCTGATAAGCAATAGGAGTTCATTAAAAAAAAAAACACATGTTAATTGAATGGCTAAAAGTATGCAGACTTGAGTGCCAGCCAAGTCTGTTTCTTCTTTCCACTTATCTCCTTTCCTGATGGACTTAAATTCTGGTGTCATTCAAAGGGGATCCAATGTATGTCTGCCTGGGATGACATGCTGGACAAGCCACGCTGCTTCGCAAGGGACGGCTTGCACCTGTCACCCCTGGGCTTCCGGATATTGGCAAAGGCTCTTGCCACCCCCATAGTGCCTTTTTTAGGCAAGGCTCAAATTCTAAACCTACCACCCTAGAACACCAAAAAGGAAAAAAACTAAGGGTAATGCTGCTCAATGCCAGAAGTCTCAATCTCAAGATGCACGCACTCGAGGCCCTTCTCAATATGGAGAACATCGATGTCTGTGCTGTGACAGAAACCTGGTTCAAGGCTCCTGAGAGCACCCCAGCACTAACAGGTTTCACCTCATATCATGCTCCGCCCCAAAATCCGGACAACACCAAGAAAGGAGGGGGTGTCCATATTCATAAAGGACACCCACACCTCAAGGTTGGTGGCAACGCACGATGCATCGGAGACCATCCAGGTGCAATTAACCATAGGCAAGACTGCTCTGCAATTTGTAGCATGTTACAGGCCACCCTCTCAAACTCGGGAACCTCACATGGCCTTCCTGAAAACATTGGAGGGGATAAATGTATCTCCAAACACCATCATACTAGGTGACTTCAACTACCCTAATATAGACTGGGAATACTACTCAAGCCCGAACACTCTAACCCAAAGATTCCTGGAGTTCATAAACTCAAATGCCATGGAACAACTAGTCACCATCCCCACAAGAGGAGAAAACATACTTGATCTCATCATCACGAACATGGGATCAAAATGTTCAACACCGAAGTATACCCCTCACTGGTGAGATCAGATCATAAACTAATCTCGCTGGAGGTCCTCATCCCGCCCCACCTGAAACAAAAAGACCACAGTGAAAAACTTCTCAAAAGCCGATTTCACACTTCTAAAAACTAGTGTGGTCTCCTTTAAGGCCCCTGAGCCAGTGGTAAACATTACTCAAACCGCTGAATCACTTACAAATGCCTTCTACCAGCACCTACAGGACTGCATGGATCAGGCAATCCCAAACAAAACTAAGACTCTCTGTACCAAAGGCAAGCGTCCAGTCTGGTGGACCCCAGCCATAAACAAGCTCTACAACAAAAGGAGGAAGCTACTACAAGATAGAGCAAAATCCTTGAAAGGTAAGACACCTTTGATCATTATAAGTAAAAACTAAGAGCTCTCATAAAATCATCCAAGGCAAATTTTGAGAGAAAAATCACCAAGGACTCTAAAGACAATCATAAGGCCTTCTTTAGCTATGTTAGAAACCTAGGAGGAAACTCCCAGATATGCTCAGAATTAGTTCAAAATGATGTGAAAATTACTGAACCTACACACATTGCTAACATACTGGCTGACAGGTTCAGTGCAGACTCCCAAAGGAGAGATATCTATTCCAGAGGATTGTAGCCCCCAAACATCTCCAACGCCCAGGTGAGAACTGCCCTCACTAAGGCAAAAAACACAGCATCCATGGGACCGGATGGTGTCCCCGGCTGTGTGCTTCATGAACTTAATGAGGAATTAAACCCACAGTTAGGACAGCTGTCTAATCTTAGCCTCACCTCAGGATACGTACCCAAGGAGTGGCGCACGGCGACTGTGGTCCCACTTCATAAGGGCGGTGCCTCCACAGACCCTGGAAATTACCGCCCCATTAGCTTGACAAGCCTTATCTGCAAAGCCATGGAGAGGATCATAATGTAACTCATAAATAAAGACATAGGGAACTTGCAGACTTTGGATCCAACCCAGTTTGGCTTTGTCAAAGGCAGATCCTGCCTCTTAAACTTGGTTGACTTTTTCGAGACAGTCACCAAGGCCATTGATGAGGGGAAGGCAGTCCATACAGCCTACCTCGACCTGGCAAAGGCCAGCTGAAAATAAAAAGTCTAACCCTGATACCTCCCGATTTAAGCAAAACATTATTTTGACAAGTCATCGAGGAAATAAAATTTTTATAGGTATCAGCAAAATTCAAATCCAGTGGCTACTGCGTTCCTAGAAACTTTTCAGAAGTTCATAATGACAGTTATACCACCTAATTTCTCCATGCTTAATGCTCACCAAATAAGACAACAAACCTAATGAGAGCGTATCCTGCATTCTGCTTTCAAGCTGTATCTCCTAATGTAGTTAAGCAGTTACTTGAGTAGTTTCACAGAAAATAAGCCAAACTCCAGTGCATTACATTCGTGTTTTCTTAGGATTGCATAACCAGTAATACACAGACCCCGTATTCATATCTTCAGCCTTTCCTTAATAATTAAAAATGTACCAAATGTATTTGAATGTTCATTATTATTTCAGTGTGAAAAATAAACTGCTTTGCTTACCTTCCCATGGGATTGCAGACCTATATTGGTTTGTCACTTACAGAAGTATTTGAGAAAATCTTGTAGACCAAGACAGATTATTGAGCACATTAGCAAATATGGACTATTTCTGGGCACCCATCTTAGATTTTGAACAGGTCAAAATACCCTAACAATGATTTATTTCAGTATTAATAAAGTCTACTGTAGTGTGAAAAAAGGGTACATCACATGTGGAACTTTTATTGGTCTGAAAAAGGCTTGAGAGTGGTGATGATAACCTTCTACATTTCAGCCCTGTTGTTCAAAGTTGTCTAGGAAACTATCATAGAAATATAACTTTCAGTATACAACAGTCTAATATAATCTTTGAATTTGGAATCTTCAAAGCTGGTGCACCTCAGGGGGTCAGTACATGGTCTTTTGACTTCTTGATCTTCTTGTTGTAGATAAATATATTGACTTCCATGGTTACACCCATGCTATTACCATGCACTCTGAATTTGTAGATCTGTAGAATTCAAAAACTAAATACATATTGTGAAATCTACTTGTAATTAGTTTACAAGTAAACTTACAGTGAATATAATAAAAACTGCCCTCCACTTGCTGGTAGTAATTGGAGTCTGAGCCAGTAACTCTCTATAGACTCACCTGACCCAACCAATAGCAGAATAAATCTGGTATAATACAAGTATCCAGGCTTGCTAATGGGCCCAACCCCAGTGTTTACTCACAGGTTATGTAACTGCCGAAGTCTATAATGTCTGCCTTGAACTGAAGGAGGCAATTCTAGGTATATAGTGTCTGCATTTGTATCTCAAATCCCTGCAGAGTAAAATTAAGAGGAGACCTGGCAATTATTTCTTTATCTCCAGAGTCAAATATGCCATTCCAACAACTATACTAAATTATAGCAGAAACACTAACTCGCTTATAAACCAAATATGTTTGTTTGACCTTTTCTCTAGGTATGAGCTGTAGTTTATCCTCCAAAAGGCTAACTATATCTCCCAGTCAATTCCTGAACATATCCTTCTTTCAACATTCACCTTTAAGCTGCTCTTCTTCAATACTTTTCCTCTCTGTCTCTTATAAAGTCATCAAATGCTCCACATACTGCCTCAGATGGTGATCATAATATACTTACTTGACAAACGCCGCACTTCTGTAAGTCACTGCTGGTGAACTGGAACCACATTCTCCTGGAAGTTAAGGAAGAAACTGAGTAATCTGTTTTTAGGAACTATTAATAATTATAGCTTGTTGATACTTTGCTACCTTGGATTGATTTGACTTTTTTTAATCCTGGTGGATTCTGTTTTGCTCCTGGCATTACACGTTGTGGTTAATTGTTTTATTTGTACGTCCACGCTATTTTTTTGCTTTTTAGAACTATTATTAAATCACCTCAAACATGCATATAGTTATACCTGCCTTTGGGACAATGTCTAAATAATCCCAGTAACATTTATTCAGTATCACGTTTTCTACACTTCTGCTATTCTAACAATGCAACTTTCTGGTTTGCATCACACTTTGGTGTCGGTGTTTAATTAGCAATGTGCTTAGCAGTGTAATCTGTGCAGTATTCGGTTTGTGCACTATATATGATACTTCGTATTGTTTTATGTCTTTGTGCCTGGCTTTGGCCTATTGTGGGTGCTTAGACCAGCTTGTCATCCTGGTTAAAAAACATTTACGGAACTAAACAGAGCTAGTTAATTTCTGTATGAGATTTCCAGCCTACTTAAAAACTTTATGTATATAAACAGAGCTACTGTATTTCTGTGTGAGATTGATATGTGTCTGTGTGTGCCTTTGGTTTGGGTTGTGACCGAAATGGATTTTTGGCCTTGCCTATCTACTTGGTTATGAATAAATTAAATGTTTTTGTATTTTCATTAAGCTGTGGATTGGTAGGCTACTGTAAATTATCCTAATTTGTTGCACTGGGCCTTGCCTTTTTGGTCTGACATATGGCTCGGAAAGGTCTACAAAGATATTGCGTAAATGGTTGAAAGTCATGCAGTTGGACAGATTTAGTGATTTTTAATGTCTAGGTACTGATGCAATTTTCTTTCTTTTTTTGTATTGGAGCAAACCTGTCGACCTCTTATTGCAAGAAATCTGGGCAAAGCTTAAAGTAATGGTGGGACAAAAACCAGAAATGGGGATAGATTTTACATATTGCATATTGGTTGCTGGATTAATAGGATTTGTATTATCGTGTATTTTCTGATAGATATGAAGTCTGGACCTCAAATATATGTCATAATTTAATGACTTCAATCCTTTGTGATTTGCCAGAAAACCACACATTTTATAAGGAACGGACCAAAATATGAGACAAAAATCTGGACATTTTGTGAAAATCCAGATAGCTGAGTGGAATGTGATTTGGTCAAAATATTTCTACATAGGTTACCAAGAAATTATGTTTTGCATATAACATTGCTTAGCTAGGAATGTTAATTTCATCTCAGTTTTGATTGCGTTGGGTTATTAAATTAGCGTATAGCTAGCTTGAAATAGATTGCTGTGATATAAGTAATGTGTTACTTTAGCACAAGCAGGAGAATTGCATGGTGGTCTCTGGTGGAAGTTAGTCCTGATCAGTTTGAGTTATGTTTCATTTTGGGTTCAGTTTCATTGTGTTTCTAGAAGTATAAAAGTAGTGTTATTTATCTTGTCTAAGTGTACACAAATGTTATGATCACATTGGAATCTGATGTGGGCATTTATTGAGCACAAGCAAATGCTATGAGAAACGAGCAAGTACATGAGCCAGGATTTGAACTGGGAGACCCTAGAAATGTGTTTCCAGGTAATTCTTCAGTATAACTGCACCAGGGTAACTCTTTGAGCCATTAGGAGAATTTTTCCAGTTAAATTCATCCAGGCTGCCCAAGCTTTTTGTCTGCTAACGGTACATAAATATTCCTACTCCTACAAATTCAGTGGAAAGAAAGTAACCTGTGGTAGTGTTGAGGATGTCTGAAGTACTATATATTAACTCTGTCTGAATGTCTGTTTAAGTGGTAGCTCAAGTGAATGTAAAAGATCCCACAACAGCTATCTCAACGAGTAGGGGAAGTCCCCTGGTGAATTGTCCAAATTTCCCCCAGTCATTATGAATACCACCTTGTGTGTCCCCTGAAAAGAGGCCACTAGCCTAGTGGGATTAATCTGGCCAAAAATGCACCTTTTATTTATTGCAATTTATCAGTCAATCATAGTGGGAATTAGGCTGTGATTAATTCTGA